>NC_067229.1:49741204-50041204 GCF_019924925.1 Ctenopharyngodon idella | reverse complement strand
CAGTAAAAACACAAGCATAACATTGCTGAAATTCAATTTATATTTTGGTAAATCACTGTGTACTAGTCTGGGAATCATATTTTGGTCAAGTACTGAGAATATAGCACTAATTTTACATACAGCACACAGTGAATATGGCACATGTGACACAGCGATCAGGATATAGTTTGAAATTGAGGATTTAAGGTTTGTGGGTCTCCAGTACAGCTGAACTCTCCTGTCTGCATCCCATTCACATGGACCGACCATCAAAACCAGAGTAAAGCCCAAAGTAATTGATGAATGCTGACGTACATGAGAATTAGTGTGCATTTCACTTGCCAAATTTATACTGCACAGGTGGCACAGAAGCGCTTCTGAAATGCCACTTAAGTGTCTTTACACAGACTGTTTAATGCTGCTCAGGTGACATAAAGCATGCATTTACACTGCAATTACAACTGTATACTTTGATACTGGGGGCTGAGGTGCATCAGAGCAGGCATAATTTATTCCAGCTTTCATGTGGCATTACATCTTTACACAGGATTTTGAGCAGGCACAGAGCAGTCCGTTAATAATAATAATAATAATAATAATAGAAAAACAAATGCTATAATATTTTTTGTATACGATTAACCTTCTTCGTTTAACAGCTCTGTGTAATAATTTATAAGAACTGTTAAACAGAGACACTAAACAAATGAAGATCACGTTCTCAGCACTGTCAAAATAAAACTTCTGCTTCAAACGCAATGGCCAAACAGAAAAACTTATCAGCTGATGTGGTCATTAAAAAAGGCTAATATATCAGCCTTGGCTATATATCGGTCGACCACTAGTGGGAAAGTGTTCTTAAGATCTCACCGAACTCTCCAGGCTGGAGGAACGAGACGTCGCTTCAGGCTGACGAATGGACTTCAGATGCTGACCTGAAGAATCGTTGGCCGCATGCGCTCTGCGTTACAGAAACAAGCTTTAATCGTTCGCTCATGATGCAATAACAGAGCAGCAACACAATCAATAAACACAAACCTTGTTTTAGAAGAAATCTTTTTTGTTTCAGTCTTCTTGGTCTTCATGTCTGCTTGACGAAACAACACAAATAAATCGATCTGCTGTCAGACGAGGCTGAAGTCAAGATGAAGGATCGGCCGTTACCTTTGCTCTCCTGCAGTTCTGTCTGGAAACGCTCGTACTGCTGCAGCAGGTCTTTGACTCCCTCCATGTCGGCGCCGCACACTTTCTGAGCCTGATGGTTGGCCAGCAGAGCCTTCTGACGCTCCCCCAGGTAGAACAGGGCGTCACAGAAGCGATAATGACCCTGAAAGACAGAAGAAAACCTTCGGAAAAGCTCTGGATGAAGGCAGAGCTGCGGCCCTTCATCAGTGAGAGTTTGACCCAATTCCCAGCAGATCGTTACCTCAAACTGATGATGATGAATCTGTGAAACAGCACTTACCTTCGCCCAGTCTGGCTGTAATATAATGGCTCTCTTTCCATCGCCGAGCGCTTTCCTGAAAACAACTCCCACAATCAGTATCACACACGTTCTACAGTAATGTGCATCGGAATAATGGAATAATCACTCACAGATATTTCTCAGAGCGGATCAAACAGAGCGCTCTGTTCCCATACAGGATGTGGTTATTAGGGCTGAAACACAGAACGGAAAGATAAACAATCGATTAAAACAGAAAGTGCAACATGGAGAGGATGAACTGGGCTGTGAATTAGAACGGTGATGATGTTCCATCACTTACTGGTATTTAATGGCTTTAGTGTACCACTTTAAAGCCACATCATATTTCTTTTTCTGGAACTGCTCATTTCCTTTGTTTTTCATCTCGTCACTTTTCTGGAATAGAGTCAAAAAAAGAAATCTTATTTCTGTTCCATTTCCACCTAATATAGCAGAACTCCCACAATAATCATAATGAAAAGGTTGTGAATTACTCTACAGATGCGGTGCGTTCACACTGCAGTCTCCATTCATTACAGCTCAATAAAAACTCAAACATGTGATCTTAAAGACTCTCACCGATAAAGTCCAAGAGTCCGGCTCTGATTTCAGCTCGGCGATGGCTTTCTTTTTACTGCATGACACCACCTGGAGATAACGCGCATCTGTTGGCCGAGACGTTTATTAGTGATCTGAGCCAGTACTGAAGCCTGAACATGAAGGGCTGGACACTGAACCAAATCACATGAGTCCACTCTGATCTCCATATGGATTCATTTGGATATATATCAGGTACAGTACATGTCAAAAGCAATCTCTCTGAACTAAAGCTGTAAACTCTACAGGAACCCTGTCAGTCACTGCATTACTGTATTATTACAGGTTAAAATTAACAACTGATTTGTATACAAACATTTAAAGGGGGGGGGTCTAATACTATTTCATGCATTCTGACTTCTTTACGCTGTTAAAGAGTTGGATTCTCATGCTAAACATGGCCAAAGTTTCAAAAAACAAGTATTCTGTGGCAAAAATACTCTTCAGATTTCTTACAGGTTTCAGACAGTTTTTTTTTCGAGGATGGCCCTTTATTACATAATAAAGGGTGGAATTCCTTGTACGGGCACTTCCCCCGGAAGAGAGCGCACACATACCCCTTTTCCACCAGCACGAACCGGGTGCTAGTTCAGAGCTAGTGCCAGTTCGGAGTGGGTTCAACTGACGAGCCTTCTAAGAACCGATATGCCTTTCCTCGGGCTAGAGAGCCAGCACAGAGCCAGGTCTCACGTCACTGTATACGTCTCATATTTCACAGCAAAGCTAATGCGGCAGCACCAAACACAAACACACCAAGCTTGTTTTGAGATGCATCGGCTTCTCACAGAGTGATCGGCGCATGACATCAAAGCACCGCAAGAACCATCCAAAAGCACAAGGAGTTGTATGGCCTACAAACGCTCCTGCGGCACTCCGATGTCACCCGCCGGTCGGTCCGCGCTGCTCCGATGCATCTCGAACAAGCCTTCCATCAACAATGGCTGACGCTTGCTACTATTGATGCTCATGGCTTTGCAAACCTACTTCGGCATCCAAACACGGCTCGCCGTAATTTGTATATAGACGGAGAATACAATCGAGCTGCTATTAGCTCGATTAGCTGCTACTGCTATTTCAAAAATGGCGGTCACAAGTTTCTCATTGGTCACGGTAACCCCACCCCCAGCCCCTGACACAAGCAGTTCTTTCTTCTAGACCAGCAATGTTTTGGTGCTACTTATGAACCACTTTTCCTGGTTCGGAGCTGGTGCTTTGGGTGTCGAAAGACAAAGAACTGATTCCGAACCAGCACTCAAACTGCCTTGGTGGAAAAGGGGTAACACTGACCAGAGCGAGAGAGCAAGAGCACGCCCATCAACGGCTTTATAGAAGTCGTCGGTAGCGCTGCACAGGACTTGCTCGAGAAAGATTGGTCACTTTGTTTTTAGACCATGAAATCAACAGTGTCACCAAAGAAGTGTGTTTTTGGTTGTGAGGGAAAGATAACCTTGCTTCCCAAAGAACCCAGTGGAGCTGAGAGATTTGTTCTCACGCATTACATTGATGCGCTCTCAATATTTCTCATTAAAATAACCACAGAAACTGCCTTAAAATAACTACAAAAATAAGGATAAAGTTGTGTCTGATAGTAGCAATCAATTTTTTATTGGTTAAAATGAATATCTCGTGTTTTTCCGTGGCTGCTCGAGCCCTCAGGATCGGCGCTTATGGTTTCATAAACAAGGCCCAGTTCCACGTTGGATTTACAGATCGTTTGAAACTGAAAGATGGAGCGGTCACAGCGGTAATGATCCCGGTCATGAGTCAGAACCGCAGGTGGAGAGTAAAACTGCATCAAATGTCTGTTTTGTTGGCAATAGGCGCCTAAGTGCATATAAAGGAAAAAACACAAACGTAGTGAATTCATAAATTCATTATTCATCATTCACTATACGCTATATTCATTATAGTGATTCAAAAATTATCCATGGATAATGCGATGGTCTATTGTTTAAATACATTTGTTTAGCTGACCATTGATAGCTTGCAGACAATCGCTACGCAAAAGCTGCGCGTGCTCGTCACTCTTCAGCTTCACCCACGGCACACCTCCAGGAGCTCAGCTGTTTTCGGAAAGACTCGGTCCAGCGTATCTCTCTTTTATAAATCTGATAAAACGAAAGACTCTTCGGAGATATGAAGGGTGCTATACTACTCTATATGTACTCAAGATTAACATGAGCTTGGCAGAAACTGTGTGTGTTATGTACCCTTTAAATCGCAAGCTTTTATTATAATAACGTTTCAATGGTATGTTTCTACTCCAATTAGTTGTTGAATTACAAACATTTGAACGGTGGCTGTCATAAACACTTGCTTTCATGACAGAATTACTCAAACATTAAAAGTAAAGTGAAAGTATAATGAATATGTAATATTGTGCATATATTAATCAAAATGCTCCTCTAGAGTTATTTTTCTAGCTGACTATCGAAATTTATGGTCATTAAATGGCTTTTCTGAGCGATTACACGAGACATGATTCACTTCAGTAAGTTGTTTGTATCTTCTGATGTTCATTCATGTTCATTCACTGCAGTAACTAGCGGAAGAGGAAGAGATCAGTTCAGCGAACTGTCACCACACATTTAGTGATAAAACTGACAGTCACAGAATTTGAAAGCTGAGACTGTTTCATATCAAAACTATTAAACTTATTGTGATTATTGGACGGCGGGAGCTACAAATAATATTCAGTGAAACAAAACAGACTAAAAGATCAACCTTGGGATTTAAGAATCAATATCGGATCATCAAAATTAGAATAAATTAAAATATATTAAATTAATATTTTCAACCCAGCCCTAATAGTATTGTGAGGTCGTTAATGAAACTCACACTCATTGAAGACGAAGCGGAGTGTACGGTAGCGAATCTCCACCGATCCGAGATCCAGCAGCTTCTGACGGATGTCAGGAACTCCAGAGTCCAGCAGCCATGCGATGGCTTCGGTCAAACAATCCTCCTGCTGCAGACGGACAGACGGAAGGACGGACGGACAAACAGACAGATGTGTCAGAATCCAGGGGTGTTAAAGGGATACTCCACCCGAAAATAAACATTTTCTCACACTCATTCCGTCCGCGATGTATATGACTGACTTTCTTCAGATAAACACAAAGGAAGATTTTTAGGACAACAATCCATCTCTGTGAGTCCATATAATGCCTCTGAATGGCTGCCGCTCATTTGATGCTTGAAAAACCACACAGAGCGATTGTGACGGTGATCCGCACGACCCCAGTGGATCCATCGATGTCTTCTGAAGACAAGCGTTAGTCGTAAGAGACATGCTCATACTTACAGCCAGAGTTGGGCAAGTTACTTCCAAATTCTAATACATTATATATTACTAGTTATTGTCATTTGAAAGTAATTAGTTACACTACAATATTACCGTCTCTGAATTGTAATGTGTTACACTACTGTTGAGTTACTTTCAACAAAATAATCACAGAAGTATGACGGCATAAAATGCTAAAATGTACTTAATTTCTGCTCATTATACGTCCAGTGGAGGGCGATGTGGTGCAGCATAATGACTGTGTAGGCCAGTGATCCTCCAGGGGGGCTTGGAGATAACATTTTTTGAGATAACTTAAAATGAATTTAAATATAGTAATATAATTCATTAATTGTGTCATTAATACATTAAATTAGATATTAAACAAACACCACCTCTCTGTGTATTCTGTGACTGTTCTTGGAGCAGCCCAGGCCGATTCTCATTGAGCTGAGTGAAATACAAACTGAACGTGCAGCTCAAAACCCAACCGCATCAGTAACATACTATACGCAATCTACATCTCTCAGTTGGATAAAGAAAACCAGTGTTGCCAAAGTTTCGATGGATGACGACGTGACGCGAGTCCATTATTACCGATGCGCAAACAAACTGTGTATGACTGCACGTGCGCTCGCGGCTCACTGATATTTCTGCATCTGTTGTTTGTCTTGCCCGCGCTCTCGTCCGGCACATTCTTTCTCTTCTCCGACCCTGAAGCTCTCTCAGTTATCTAGTGTTAGCCTGGCACCGGTCCAGGTGATTTTTCAAGTGCTATTTCTAAAAAGTTCCCTTTTGATTGCATTATTGCACTTATTACGTTCTTGTCCCTTTCTCTGAAAATAATGGGAGTAGCTACTGTATGTCCAACTCACAACTGTAGAATCCGTCTCTGCAGTCATCTCAGCCATCGGATTCCAGCAGCAGGAAACAGACACACTTTTTTACTCGCAGATTTTTTTCTCTGGTGCTGGAATGTCTTGCGGTGTTGGTAAAAAACAATACTAACACCACTTAATTTCGGGTTAAAATGCGTTGTTGTAACGTGCGTTACTGAGATTGTAACGAGTATAATAATACCCAAATTTTATTAGTAATGGGTTATATTACTGCATTACAGCAAAAAATAATATATTACTGTAATATAATTACTTTTGTAATTATATTGTAACACTGCTTACCTACTGTTATACAAGCGATCATGAGGGGGACGTTGTGACGCGTGACACAACTGCATTGTAGAGCTGCGCGATCTCGATTCAAACACCCACACAATCTTACTCTTAAATGACAGCGATTTGTCTCTGTCTATTAAACCATTGACAAGTATGACCACAGCGAACATTCAGAACTGCGTTCTGATCCAGAGAGAGCCGTCGTCATGTATAGATATGAAATCTCACCGTATCATTATTTCTGTCTTACAATAATTCAGAATATCACAGAAGTACTGGGATAAATGTTTATAGTTCAGATATAAACACTGATGTCTACGGTAGCGATAAAAATAAAAGTAAATCACCTTTCGAAAGTAACTTGTTGCAAATAAATATTGTATCAACTTAAAAAATGTATTTGTCATTGAATCATTCATTCAAGAGATTCGTTCAAAAATGCTGATTCATCCTGTAATGATACAAGAAGTCTTCATGAGTGACTCACTGAATCATTCGCCAACATAGTATGTCTGAAAAGTCCCCGGATGACCTATAACTTCCGTCAAGTGTGCATTCGGTGGACACTTTTTCTATCCGACGAGGCAGCGGGAGAGGATTTATGAATGGAAGTGAAGCGACGCAACTGAAGCTGGTAGGTCACATGACAATAACAACATGCAGAATGTAGTACGTCCGAATTTCATTCATACTATTCATATTATAATATATAGAACGCACTTTTTTAATGGTCGCAAAGTAAATTCAAATGTAGTACATTCTCAGAGAGTATGTGATTTCAGACGCAGTGGAATCATTAAATTGTTCATTCAAGAGATTAATTCAAAAACACTGATTCATCCAGAAATGAAACAAGTGTTTATGAGTGAGTCAATGAATCATCCATAAATTAATAATAAAAAAAATTACACTGCAGCAATTAACATTTTGTCCGAACCTCTTTTAAATCACGTTATTGTTTAGTTGTCTATTCAGAATCGCAATCTCTATTTTAAACAAAAAATCGTGATTCTCAATTTATCCAGAATCGTGCAGCTCTGGTGCACAGTGAAGCTCGCACGAGAAGTAACACTATATTTTATAGTTAAATATGAGCATTTCTCTCACTCACACCTATGGTTTGTCTTCAGAAGACATTGATCCACTGGGGTCGTGCGGATCACCGCTGCGTGTGGTTTTTCAAGCATCAATCGAGCGGCAGCCATTCAGAGGCATTACATGGACTCACAGAGACGGATTATTGTCCTACAAATCTTCCTGTGTTTATCTGTAGAAAGTCAGTCATAAACATCGGGGATGGCACGAGCGTGAGTAAATTCATTTAACAGGCTCACTTCAGCATCACAGCGACATACCGTGCTAAACAATCTGCTCAACGACACCACGGCTCGGGCTTTCCTCTCCATGTCCCTGTTAGACAGCTGAACAAAACAAGACACGTGATCAGAACCAGAGAACCAGTGACGGATCGTGAGCTTCATCAGGACAGATACGTACGCCTTTCTCCATGGCCTCCAGGATGCTTTCCAAGATCTCGATCTTCTCCAGCCTCTTCAAACTCAAATCATTCGACACACTGAAAGACAAAACAGCGCAATGAAACTTCAAGTCCTCACGGGAACATCTGAATCAGATCTCTCTTCGAAGAGACTCACTTGGAGTCCAGGAAGCCCATCTCCACGGCCCAGAAGGTGGTGGGGTGATTCTCCTGCTGTCGGAGGAGGATGTGCCACCAAAACACAGACACGTGCATCAAATGACCCACTTGCTTCTTCACCTCCGGCTTTATCTTCATCCACCGCTCATATATGACGTCTATTCGTTCATAACACAGCAGAACTGAAACATCTGCAGTGCTGATCATTAATCACACAGTTTCACAAACACTCACCAGGCGGTTCCATGTGAATAAACGGGAACTGGTTCTGATAGATCTGAGAGAAAACAATCATCAGGATTGACCCATGATCATGGGTGTGTTCAGTACAGTCACTGAATCATCTGACTTTAATAATAATGACACAAGTTTGCATCTGTTTATTACTGTAAAGCTGCTTTGAAACAATCTGTATTGTGTAAAGATGACTCAACGTCTTTATTCTACTCACAATCTTGGTTCTGTGTCGCACAATATCCACTCCTTCCTCCAGATCCGAGTCTTCTGTGTCTGACATTCTGATTCAAAGACATCATGTAAATCATCTTCATTACAGTTTATTCATACCGTGTAATATTCTTATTATTCTTACTGGTTATTGTGTGCTCTTTTATATTTATTTTTTTTCTCGGCTTTGTCTACAGGAATGGACATAATAAATATTTAATTGCACTAAAGTACAGATGACAATAAAGATCGTAAATATTGAATCGGGATGTTTCCCATGCTGCACCTCACCTGAGCCACACCTGCACATTCACCACAGGTCAATGGTCTAAAACACCTCAATGAGTCAAAAACACGTCAATTACTCAAAAACATTCAATGACACTCAAATACATGCTGTATGTTCCGTGAAATTTGGGAACTAACGCGTGAACGTTGATTCGGAGTGACGAACATCTGAGGGAGTTTTTCCTTCAGCTCGTTTAATCGTGAAAAGCGCCAAAACGCGACTGACATTTAATTAAATAAAGCATAACATCTGCGTTTTACCTACACGAGTATCAACATGTTTAATTTTTCATCTGAAGCAGATGAACTTTATCAGGAAGTTAAACGCGACGTGTCTTCGCAGCGACGCTTTATTTGTGTTTATCTGAATTAATAGCGAAAACGTCACTGTCGCAAAAACACCTGAGGTCGGTTCTAACAGCGCACCATCAGAAATATGATTAAAAGTGTTTATTACCAACCTGTTTTCGGAACAGAATCGCTTGAAGAGCTACTGATTGTTTCCTGATGTCAGCCGTTAGATCTCACGCGTGAGCAGAAGCGCGAGCGTGAACGAGCGCGAATAGCGAGCAACGCCCTCTAGTGTTCGCCTGCAGAATGACACGTCCTGATTACTAACATTTCTTCTAAATTTACGAAAAAATGTCGTACTGCTACCACACGTACACAAAATCGCATAAATGAATGAATTAATGAATAAATAAATACGTACCGGTACTCTGGGTGAACCTATAATCGCTTTAGGATGAAATGTCATACATAGATTTCATCACATACAGTGAGAGAAAATGAAAAGCTGCGAGGATTCTCTAACAGACACGCGCGTATGTACAGCTGCTAAAGAAAGCTTTATAATTTGACTCTGTATTAAAGCTGTTTATTGTGTTTGAACTGGTTTTGGAATCACTGACTCACTTTTTGTTGAGAGGTTCTCCATGTGCACAAATACGAAATAACCGTCGCAATTATTACCACGCGTGTGTTGTGAGACTCCAGTCCGCTCGGGGGCAGCAGAACGCGGCGCTCCTGCGCAGAGACGCGACGAAACAAACCGAGAGAAGGGACATTGTTGTATTATTTATAATCATCTCATTCTTTCAAACTGTCAGATTCATCGAAGCTTTTAACGTTAGCGAGGAGCAGAAGCAAGTATCTGTTAATGTGTTGATGATGGTGGAAAACTCTCCGTCTCCTCTTCCTGAGAGAGCGATCTACGGCTTTGTGCTGTTTCTGGGATCTCAGTTCGGGTTCTGTACGTCTCTCCAACATCTCTACTATTCAAACTATAAAAATCTGTTTAGAAACATCTGTTTGTATGATTTTTTGATGTATGATTTTACATGATTACTTGTCATAACAGACAACTTGACTGACTTTTGTTCTTTATTTTGACTCAACTGTTTGTTACTCATAAAAGCATCTGCTAAATGAATGAATACATACATTATATATATATATATGTGTGTGTGTGTGTGTCATATATCAAAAATGTAATTAATCCAGTGACAAAGAAACCAGTGACAAATTATCATAAAAATGAATTTTCTAAGATGTTGTGAATAACAATCAAAATACCTCTGTCAGACTATAATAATTAAATTGAGCATTACACAGTGTAATCATCCAACGACATGATTATGATCCAAACATCTATGATCTTGGAAGTATTTGGAAGGTGTTACATTAAAAACACTAATGAAAACAGTCACAGGATTTTCAATTTCTTGACCTATTTGAAGTCTTTTTTGTGATTAATAAAATCAAGCGACAGGTTTGTCAAGTCAGGTTGACTTTATTTCTATAGCGCCTTATACAATACAGATTGTTTTAAAGCAGCTTTACAGTGATAAACAGGAACAGAATTCAGTTCTGCTGTGAAGCAGATATTGAGCAAAGACAATAGTAAACAGTCATTCTTCAGATGAAATCAGGTGTGTTGAACACGTGTTGTTGTTTATTTGCTCCCATTAGTGCTGTATGTCGTGTGGGCTTTTGTTCCCGACGCCTGGCTTCATTCTGCTGGATTGACTTACTGGCCTCAGAAGTGAGTGAAACTCTTGTCTTGTGTTTAGATCTTAACGTATGCGAGACTAACGTCCTGCACTCGTCTGTTTTCAGATACTGGGCTCTGGCGGCTCCCATCTACCTGCTGGTCACTTTAACTTCCTGTTTTGTGCTGCTGTTTGGGGTGAATATGATGAACACAGCTCCGCTCAGATCAGTGGACAACATCACAGGTGACATCACATTCACAACATCACAGGTGAAAAGGTTAAACTTTGTGTTACCATGGAAAGGGTAACTTTCTAGCAGCTCAGTTTTGTGATATCAACTTCAAATTTGGAGCACAGCATGGTTAGACATGTGGCTTTGACTTTAGCAACTTTAGAGTCCAAATTATTTTGTAAAATATACATGTTGTATAGAATAAAAAATGTTTGTTCAGTAGGTTTGCTTTACAGTAACTTCTATAACTTTTTTACACTTTTATTGCTTTCACTTCTGCATTAATCTGCATGAATTACAACCATTCAGATCTATTCTCAAAGAGGGGGTGACAGTGAACAGGTTAAACATCTTGCATGGATAAATGAAATGATTTCTGGTTGTTTGTTTAGATCGCTATGCCAAGAGTCAGTGCATGGCTGAGGATCAAGAAGGAGTGATTCCCAGACTCAGAGACGTTCCCATCAGTGAAATAAACCACTTGTTTTACCTGGATCACCACGAGCAGTGAATATGTGTGACGGCGTCCGTCTCTGTCATCAGTGCAGACGTGTGGCGTTTGCTCAGGGTTTAGATGATCAGATCCATCAGCCGCATGTGACAGGCCTGAGATTTGACTTTCTGATGAACCTGAGCGGGCCGTCGTGACCCCGCTGACCCCTGACGGACTCGTGGACATTAAGCAGTTGAATAAAGCTTAAAAAACCCATTCTTTAAACATCACTGGGTTTTCACATCTTTCTCAGAAACTAAGTTCCTGTTCCTGTTTTTTTGCTGCTGTTGTGCTCGTCATGTTGTGTGGCTGTTTGGTCAGACCGTGACCTCTGTGACCTCAGACTAGAAGTGAAACGGTCATCTCACTATCTGCCCATCATCTCTTCAATCCGTCTGCAGCAGGTACGTGTTCCTGCTCGTCTGCACCTGATGACCCTCATGAGTAAACACACCGGTGTCAGGTGGCCAGTCACCAGTTAACCTGTGACCCTCGACCCCGTGACCCCGCTGCCGCCACCGCCTGCAGAAAAACAGACTACTGTTGTTTTTTTCTTTTTCTCATGTTTATTTTATTATAATATTATGGAAACTTGTTTCTGCCATGGAATAAAAATAAAAATTTTATCACAATTATGACTTTACTTCTCTCAGTTCCGAGTTTGTTTTGCAAGAATTGCAAGAAAAAAGTCATAATTATGAGATTAAAAGTCAGAATTCCTTTTTTATTTTGTGGTGGAAACAAGCTTCCATAGAAAACAATGACTTTCTTTAGATCCTTATTATTATTAATGTTTCTTTGCATTATTCAAGCACACACTGCCGTTCAATATTCTAAATAAGCTAAAGCCTGTTTTTAAAGTTTATACACTGTTATAATTATTAATAAATGATGGAGGATTCAAATGCATATTGAGCAATTTATGTTTTTATTTGTGTTTAGATTTCCAGCAATAACAAGTCAGATTTATTTCTCTGAAGTTGTACAATACAGATTGTTTCAAAGCAGCTTCACAGTAATAAACATTAAAATAATGATTAGTTACAATAATGATATAATGGAAATAATGATAACATACTAATGAAACACTATCAGGGATAATATTTAAAGACACCTTAAAGACGTTCCCAGATGTGGGATGATGTGAACGGATGTTCCTCAGATCAAAGGTCTGTTTTCTCTTTGATGGCGTGACCCGTCTCGCTGCCGCGTGACCCGACCTGTCGCGCCGTATACCTGCTCGTCTCAGGTGAGAATCTCCGTGGATCAGCACCGTTTCCTGTAACATATCGCAGGGTTTCCGATCCTCATTCACACGGCTTGTTTCCTAAACAGTGTTCTGGCGGTCGTACGGTTCACGCACAGCTCACTAGTGAGTTCATGTGATGGACGTGCAGATCTGTCTTTAATGGCTGTCTGTTTCACCATCGTCGTCTTCCTCAGAGCTGGAATCGTCATCGTTGTAAAAGTGCAGCGTGGCCTGAACGGGGAAACTGGCCAAAACCGTCCTGCCCAGATGAGACAGATATTCCTGCATCCTGGATCTGGGCAGAAACAGCCTGCGGATGGATGTGATCCGTCAGAAACATAACAAACAAGAGCTTCCTTCTGACCAATAAGTGATATTTGAAAACTCTGAGATCTAATTAACATGTAAGTGTTCTTGACTTATGAATGAAGAGGAAGAGCTTTGGTTCCAGACCTCACAGGATGATGGAAAACATCTTCAGACGCCTGAACCCGCCTCGAGCCTCCAGAAACCATCTGAACACAAGAACAAACACTAGAACTTACAAGACTCTGAAATCAACATATCAATGAACAGAAAAACACAGCTAACAGGGAATGTTCTGGCAATGTTCTCTCAAACGTTCTTCCAGTAACGTTAATAGAACGTTCTTTCAGAGTTTTCTGGTCTTTAATGATGTTCTCAAAACGTTATTTATACATTCATGGAACATTTTTTCTGAAACATGAACACTTGTCTAACATTACTATTACTAACATTTAATTACTATTTTTTAATGTTCAGAGGACATTCAAAAGTAACGTTCCCATAATGTTTACAAAATGATCAAATTGATTTTTTTTCTAAACGTTCGCATAACCAAGAAAAAACGTTTTTAAAACATGCAGAGAACAATCAAAAGTAACGTTTTCATATTGGGAATGTTAGCAAAACTTTCTTAGAACATAGTTTTGTTAGCTGAAGTGAAATAAAAATGTTACTTTATTTGATTGTGTCTCTCTTGTTGAAAGATCCCACGGTCTCCATATCACAGGACAACTATCAAAACACAAGACAGGAGAGTTATTCACACTGACGACTTTAAAATATGAAAACGGGAATTCACCGTAAACTCTTACCCGACCATCTGAACCGCGTGCACACTCGCCGGCAGCATCATTCCACACTGACTGCGCGCTCCCGCACACTGATGAAGGCGCGCTCCAACGCGCGCGGGGAGGTGGGCGTGTTCTGCGTGCACCCGTCAATCCGACATCAGTCAATAGAAATAAACACTGACAACAACACAGTTCTTGAAAAGTAATATCACCTAAAATAACAGAAACACTGGTTTGAAAGCTCGAGTCAGTAACGCCTACACTCGTTTACAGGCACTTGTGAAAACAGATTATTTCAGGGATTTGGCGCCGTTCTTCCAGTATTTTCTTTTAGAAATGATGAGCCGCACTGATCACAGCTGATACTCACTACAACAGCACGATTTACTTCAGATTGAGACACGTTTGATGTTTTAAGGACACTTGTTCATCTTAAACGCCACACAGATCCACAGAGTTCTGCAGCCACAACTCTACAGTAAAGAATTCGACCTGACGGCATTCTGGACGCTCAGAGTGTCGTTTATGAATCAAGTAAATCTTTCTAAATTTGAGTGCATTGACTGCAGATATCAATGGTTTAGGTATAGATTTCTGATGTAGGTGTTACATGTGATTTCTGTGGAACTGAGAAAGAAAATGTCCACTTGTTTTTTAACAGCATTTATAGAAAAATGTTTTGGATAGATTTGTAAATGCTTAGGCATGAAAGTTTACTTTTCTGAAAAAGATGTATTATTTTATTTTAACAGACAAAGATTAAAATGTGTCCTTTATTGTTAATCTTTGTTTGATTATGGGGAAATACCATATTCATAAACAGAAGTGGGCTAAAGGAAAACTCAACTTTTTGTTATTTCAGATAGATATGAAGTTATTACTTTGGTTGAAAAACAGTAAAGCAAAACGCACTAGGTCTCTATGTGAAGCTTTTATGCTATTTATATGATGATCTCATGCCTGTTCTTTTTTCTGTTTATATATATATATATTTTTTATTGTTTTTTATTTTATACTATTTCTTTTACTATTATTTTTTCCCTTTTTTTTTACCTGTATTATTATTTATATTATACTGTATATTTTCTATTTCTATTTGTTGTAGTCTATATTTGTTCAATACTTTTATACTATATGTTGGAAATCACTATTGTCGTTCTTATTGTTTGTAATGTGACTGGCATTTACATAAAAAATAAAAAATCAAGTAAATCGCACACGAACTGTGGCCGCTAGAGGATGAGAGAGACGATAAAGGACAACTAAAGGGTTAGTTCACCCAAAAGTTAACAGTCTGTCATTAATTACTCGCCTTCATGTCGTTCCACACCCATAAGACATTCGTTCATCTTCAGAACACAAATTAAGATATTTTTGATGAAATCTGAGAGCTTTCTGTCCCTCCATAGACAGCTACGCAATTGAAACTTTGATGCTTCAAAAAGTTCATAAAGAAATCAGGAAAGTAATCCATATGAATCGAGTGGTTTAGTCCTAATTTTCTGAAGAGACTCGGTTGCTTTTTATGATCAACAGATTTAATTTAGGCTTTTACTCGCATGTAAACATTGATCAGCGATCATAAACAGAAGCTCAACTGAACCTGAATGACGCACAAGAACAAACCTCTTCCGGAAGCTCAAACGTGCTGCGTAACACGAGAATGAACATGCTCCCGTTTACCACAACTGATGTGAGCTGATGAATGTTTACATGTGAATAAAAGCCTAAATTCAAACTGTTCATCATATAAAGCGATAGAATCTCTTCAGAATATTTGGACTGAGACTGATATCATTATCTACACACACATTCACAGAGAAAGAGTTAAAGAATCGAACTCCATCACTTGATTCATTTGATTCATTCTCACTGAACACATAAGCCTTTGTTTGCTCATTCACACAGAGAAAAAAAAACAAAGAAACAAAATGAATATTTAGATATGGTTTATTTATGAGCTTCTTGTGACACAGAGTAATTATCTAAATCAACAAGAAAATCAGAATGAATCGCCTGTCGTATGCGCGCTAAATCTGTATAAACACTGTCTATAATGTACCATAATATGGCTTGTGAAATAAGCTTTAGAGGAGGATCTGAAGACATTAAAATGTTCACGTTCATATTCCTGATTTCATATTTCCCGAGTGATGGAACTCAACAGAAATGGAATCTGATATGAGTGAGACGTGTTTGAATGGCTTCATATCAGCAGAGCTTTAAAGGGCACTTCATCAAACGTACGAGCGCTGAAATGATCCGGTCTTTACTGCAGATTATTGGAGGACACGTTCTCTGAGAGCTAGTCGTCTGAAAGCTCTGAAACTCACTCATGACTGACGCTGGTCATCGAACCCATTTCTGACACATCAGCTTCTGTATATCAGAATTATGAGAATAAAAATTCAAAAATACGACATACTAAGTTATATTTATGATAAAAAGTCGAAATAATTATCATACGTCATGAGATTAAAAAGTCAAAGTTAAGATGTAGTCTTAACTCTTTCCCCGCCATTAACAGAATTATCAGGCAATATTTGTTTTCCCTGTTATACAGTAGGGGGCGCTATTACGCACCTTTTGAAAGAGTACAGAACCTCCGGATCAAAACACAGGCGAAGAAGCAGCAGAAACAAGCGAAGGAAGCATTGCTGATGCACATGTAAAATAAGATCATCAAACACTATATAAATCAAAACGTTACTGAATGAAATGTCGAGCTATAGGACTGTGAAGCTCTGAGGTGTTGATGGACTGTATCTACTCCATCTGTGTTTTGATCATCGCTGTGAATCCCGTCCGGATAAAGACTTTGACAAAATGGGATTTTCTCAGCTTTTTGTTCAAAATGTTGCTTTTTTTTTTTTAAACTAACCCATATTCAAGTGTTGATAAAAAAAAGAAATGAATGAAGCTAGAATCAAATGTGTAAAAGCAGAGGCTCTGTTCTTTCTTTTGATATATTGTTCAGATATTCATACAACAAAATATTCTGGGGACGTGAAAGTTTTGTGAAAATTATCAAAAATGCTGGCAACTTTTTAAAAAACTGCTGGTGGGGAAATAATTAATTATGACTGTCAATATTTTGTCGACTTTTTATGTCTATGACTTGGTGTATGTCATAATTCCTACTTTTTGTCAATTATTACTTTTTCGACCATGTCATAATTACATTTTTTTGTGTGTGTGTCATAATTTCTACTTTTTATGTCATTATTATAATTTACAAAAGCATGAATTGTTTGTCAGAAACGGGCTTGTGTGTGATTGAGTTTCTGGTCCACAGATGAACGTTCAGACTGTAATCGTGGAGAGCGACACGGAGCGTTTGATTCAACGGCTGCTGACCACACCTGTATGTCCATCACTCCACCATATTCAATGCTGTCACATGATCATTTAGAAAATAAAAATGCTGATTTTGCATTTGTAATTCAATTTGTGCGAGTCAGAGTCAAAACAGAGATTCATCACTGCATCGCTCTGCCGCTCTCAACATTCAAACTCCTGTTCAGTATCTTTGTTTTCCGAGGTTTTTTGGAAAGACATGTTTTGCGTCTAATGCCGGCCACACATTAAACGACGGACTGCTGTTCTCACTGATGTCATTTCCTAGTCAAAACACTGCAGGAGCGACAGGTACATCTAGATACTGAATATCTCTCTGGCATTGGCACTTTTCTTTGATCATGTCATTGATCATTTATCAGCAGTCGTCACTGATGTTTAGGTTTGTTTCTCCGTTTTCATTAGCGTTAAAAGAATCTGGGACACGGTCGCGTGCTGTAAGTGATCATCGTGAGGCGTCGAGAAGGTGGCGTGAGGGTTCGGCTCTTTGGTCTCGTGTGCGAGTGAACGCTGATGCTTCTCGTGGTCAAACTCACGTCTGCCGCTTCTGTTCCACCAAACCAACAGAAACAGAAACGGGTGCAATCGGAGGCGCTCTGCAGCATCAGGTCCGTTTGAAGTTCAAATCCAGTTATGAGTATGAATTAAAGGAAGAGCAAAGGGAGAGAAAGATCATGGCCTGACGACGGTACGGAAGGTTATTGGAGCAGACATGCACGATTACACACTCGCACACACACACACACACTTCATCATCATCATCATCATCAGCCCCACAATCCCATGCAACGCGACCGCACCGCCATCACCTTTCCCGTTTGCATCCGGTATGGAGATCTCCCGCTGTTATTCCCTACAAACTATGTACATCAGAGTCAGGGATCGGTTCGCACATGCGTGGATAAATATGTCCGTCGCTCCTCCGGAAGGCAGACGTGTCGTATCAAACAACCGCACATCTCCAACCAAACAGATATATACAAAAGATACAAATGCAAATGCCCTAGAATAGATCTATATATATTCATATACATATATAGGTTTTAATCTTTGAATTACAAATCTGAAAATATCATTTCTTATCTTTAAGAAAAAAAGGTTTCGGGAACCATGCAGTCACCCGCGCGAGTTCGCCTGTCCCGCGGGGCGAGAAAGAGAGAGAAGCGCGTGAGATGGTGGGTCCGTATCCTTGGCCCGCCTCGGGGCGCGTTCCTGAGCTGACCTCTGACCTCTGACCTCAGCCAAACGTCCGGCGGCACAGAGGCGAGGAGAGATTCCCGTGTCCTCCTACACTTTCGACTCGTTCTCCATGTTGGCCACGTCTCCGTTCCTCTCAGCGCCGCCGCTCTTCTCCTCCTGCGAGTCCAGCTGACTCAGTTTACTGGCCACCGACCAGCTGAGCGGCAGACGGGAGCGCGCCGCCATCTCCGCCAGCTCTCGCGCGCTGCAGCTGGGGGTGTTGGTCTCGTAGATCTCGTGGAAGCTGTTGTAGTCGACCTCGTAGAAGCCGTCCTCCAGCGTCAGGACGGGTGTGAAGCGGTAGCCCCACTTGATCTCGCTGGCCACGTACGAGCTGCGCGCCTGACACGTCATTCCTGAGGAGACAAACGGCACAGAGGTGAGGGAACCGGCAGATCCTGAAGAACGTCTCAGCCGCTAAACACTGAGCTGCTAGCATATTATAGATCTTATTGTGAACAGTTTATTATACCGAAACTTGAGTACAATACTGAGGTCCGTACCAAACTGTCATTTTTGTGTACCATTACACCCCTAGTCCCTTAAAACTCCACATAAAATGACTGCAATCCCAGCGGATCAAACAGCAGTGACCTCTGACCTGTCACTGAAGCTCTGAGACTTTCCTCTCGATTTCTGAACATACAGAGCGTTGAGGCCATCTGGTGGTCAGAATGATGAACAGCACCTACCAAACTGTGTCCCATTATACAATTTTTTTAAAGAAATAACAAAAATTTAAAGTGATTAAGTAAAATGGATCCTTCAGAAATCATGGTAATATGCAGATTTATTATCAATGTTGGAAACAGTTGTGCTGCTTCATATTTTTTTATAACCTGTGATAATTTTTCAGGATTCTTTGATAAATAAAAAGTTAAAAAAGAACAGCATTTATTTAGATTAGAAATATTTTCTAACGATATACACTACCGTTTAAAAGTTTGGGGTCAGTAATTTTTTTCTTTCTGTTTTTGAAAGAAATTAATACTTTTATTCAGCACGGATGTGTTAAATTTATAAAAAGTGATAGTGGAGACTTGTATTGTTAGAAAGATATCTATTTTGAATAAATGCTGTTCATTTTAACTTTTTATTCATGAATCCTGAAAAAAGTATCACAGGTTATAAAAATATGAAGCAGCACAACTGTTTCCATTGATGATTAATCAATCAGCATATCAGAATGATTTCTGAAGGATCACTGAAGACACTGGAGTAATGATGCTGAAAATTCAGCTTTTTTTAATCACAGAAATAAATTATATTTTAAACTATATTAAAATCAAAATCCATCATTTTAAATTGTAATAATATTCACTGTTTTTTCTGTATTTTTGATCATATAATCACAGGCTTGATGAGCAGAAGAGACTCTTTCAGAAACATTAAAATAGTGTCCAAACTCTTGACTGTATTCTCTCATGAAAATAAAATCAGTGATGTAGGAAAACAAGGTCAGTCTGTTAGCATCATGTCCGCCTGACTGAAGACTAAATATTACAATGCAAATAACATTCATATGAGCTCATATCTGACCAGCGGTCATTCGTTCGTTTGACTGTAATCGGCTCACATCGAGTGAAAAGCTTCATTGGTGATGAACGTTTGATTGTGTGAATGTTTCCGTCACTTGAATGCGATGATGCTGAGCTGAGGAGAAACTCGTGCTCGTCTTTATTTCTCGTTTACAACGGTTTCCTGATGATCTCAGCACACCGCGGTGAAATGACTCGATACTGAGTGAAGAACGCGTGTGTGTGTGTGTGTGTGTGTGTAGTCAGAACAACGAACATTCAGCATATTTAATCGTGACAGACGTTCAGTCTGTTCTGTTGTGTGTTGATCACTGAAACACTGAAATTTTACCCCAAATCATGCCATGGATATAAAACGTGTCAGTATGGTGTTTTATAGCAGTGCTTTCATTTCCAGAGAAAGTATGATAAACTGATAAAATACTGTACTGCACTTTACATTCTTAGAAAAAAGGCGATAACACTTTATTTTAGGGTCTTTTAACTAGTTGCTTATTAGCATGCATATTACTAGAATATTGGCTGTTTATTAGTAATTATTAAGCACATATTAATGCCTTATTCTGCATGACCTTATTCTGCATTCTTAATCCTACCCAATACCTAAACTTAACAACTACCTTACTAACTATTAATAAGCAGTAAATTGGGAATTTATTGAGGGAAAAATCATAGTTAATGGTGAATACATGTTCCCTATACTAAAGTGTTACCAAAAAGGCAGTGTGGTTCTACATAGAGCTCTAGTGTTCTGAGTTAATTAAAATTTAATTAAAACTAAATCCATAAAATGATCCCATGATGGAACCACTAAAATGTTCTATATGAAGCGCCTGATGAAACCCTTTGAGGTTCCATACAGAACCTGTTCTTCTGAGAGTGTATTTCAGGGGTTAAATGAAAGTAAATGTAGAAAACAAGGACGTGAAGCTCAAGACAGAGCAGCCACTTCACACGCATGTTCAGTTCGGTACAGAATGAAGGTGTGACAGGAACGCTAAACGAGTCGAGTGTCGGGCTGCTGGGGTTCAAAGGTCACCGTCTCCAGTCACAATGAAAACACTGTGAGAGTGTCACATCTGTGAGAGCTCAGAAACACACACACACACACACACTTATATAACACGCGTCAGAGTCTCGGCCTGTCGTGTGGAATCATGGCAGGAGTTTCATCAGCCTCCACTGCATTACACTCACTGCAGCGCATTATCTGCCGCTGAACACAGAGAGTCCGTCAGCGAGAGCGCCGCTTGTTTATTTGATATACAGTTCGCTAGAGAAGTTTCATTCATCTGGTGTGAGATAAAGTTTTAAGCCAAATCCCTCCGTCCTGCGCTGGTGTCGCAGGTGAGACGCGTTCACTGCGCTTCTGTTATCAGCAGACAACAGCCAGCGCTCACGAAACCATGAGCTGTAGTGCCGCCGCAGACACACACAGACAGTGGCACACACACACACACACGCTCATACAAACTCACATACACACACAAACCCGCGCAAACACTCACACACGCTCACATGTTTGTTTTTGTGAATTGTAGGGACATTCCATAGGCGTAATGGTTTTTATACTGTACAAACCGTATTTTCTCTCCCCCTACCTCTACCCCTAACCCTACCCATCACAGGAAACTGTGCACATTTTTACTTTCTCAAAAAAACTCATTCTGTATGATTTATAAGAAACATGGGGACATGGAGTAATGTTCTCATAAGTCACCCTCTCCTTGTAATACCTGTGTCATACCCATGTCATTATACAAATTTGTGTCCTGATATGTCACAAAAACACACACACACACATGCAAACACACGCACACAATCACATACAAATGCTCTTGAACGCTCACAAACACTTGCACACATTCACACACAATCGCACATGCTGACACACAAACACGCTCACAAATACTCACTAAAAATTATGTACACACACATGCTCGCACTTGCTCACTAATGTTCACACACACTCACTAATGCTCACACACACTTACTAATGCTCACACACTCACTATTGCTCACACACACTCACTCATGCTCGCACTCGCTCATGCTCACACACACTCACTAATGCTCACACACACTCACTCATGCTCACACACACTCACTCATGCTCACACACACTCACTAATGCTCGCACTCGCTCACTAATGCTCACACACACTCACTCATGCTCACACACACTCATGCTCACACACACTCACTAATGCTCACACACACTCACTCATGCTCACACACACTCACTCATGCTCACACACACTCACTCATGCTCACACACACTCACTAATGCTCGCACTCGCTCACTAATGCTCACACACGCTCACTAATGCTCACACACACTCACTCATGCTCACACACACTCATGCTCACACACACTCACTCATGCTCACACACACTCACTAATGCTCACACACACTCACTAATGCTCACACACACTCACTCATGCTCACACACACTCACTCATGCTCGCACACACTCACTCATGCTCACACACACTCACTAATGCTCACACACACTCACTCATGCTCACACACGCTCACTCATGCTCACACACGCTCACTAATGCTCACACACGCTCACTCATGCTCACACACGCTCACTCATGCTCACACACGCTCACTCATGCTCACACACGCTCATTCATGCTCACACACACTTACTAATGCTCACACACGCTCATTCATGCTCACACACACTTACTAATGCTCACACACGCTCACTCATGCTCACACACACTCATTCATGCTCACACACACTCACTAATGCTCACACACACTCATTCATGCTCACACACGCTTACTAATGCTCACACACACTCATTCATGCTCACACACACTCACTAATGCTCACACACACTCATTCATGCTCACACACACTTACTAATGCTCACACACACTCATTCATGCTCACACACACTTACTAATGCTCACACACGCTCACTCATGCTCACACACGCTCATTCATGCTCACACACACTCACTAATGCTCACACACACTCATTCATGCTCACACACACTCACTAATGCTCACACACACTCATTCATGCTCACACACGCTTACTAATGCTCACACACGCTCACTAACGCTCACACACTCACTAATGCTCACACACTCATTCATGCTCAGACACACTCACTCATGCTCACACACTCACTAATGCTCACACACACTCACTCATGCTCACACACGCTCACTAATGCTCACACACACTCACTAATGCTCACACACACTCATTCATGCTCACACACACTTACTAATGCTCACACACACTCATTCATGCTCACACACACTTACTAATGCTCACACACGCTCACTCATGCTCACACACACTCATTCATGCTCACACACACTCACTAATGCTCACACACACTCACTCATGCTCACACACACTCACTAATGCTCACACACACTTACTAATGCTCACACACACTCACTCATGCTCACACACACTCACTCATGCTCACACACACTCACTAACACTCGCACACAAGCACACACTCTCACAAACGCTCGCAACCCTCGCACACACTCACTAATGCTCACACACACACTCACTCATGCTCAGACACACTCACTCATGCTCACACACTCACTAATGCTCACACACACTCACTCATGCTCACACACACTCACTCATGCTCGCACACACTCACTCATGCTCACACACACTCACTAATGCTCGCACACACTCACTCATGCTCACACACACTCACTAATGCTCACACACACTCACTCATGCTCAGACACACTCACTCATGCTCACACACTCACTAATGCTCGCACACACTCACTAATGCTCACACACTCACTCATGCTCACACACACTCACTAATGCTCACACACACTCACTAATGCTCACACACACACTCACTCATGCTCACACACACTCACTCATGCTCACACACACTCACTCATGCTCACACACACTCACTAATGCTCACACACACTTACTAATGCTCACACACACTCACTCATGCTCACACACACTCACTCATGCTCACACACACTCACTAACACTCGCACACAAGCACACACTCTCACAAACGCTCGCAACCCTCGCACACACTCACTAATGCTCACACACACTCACTCATGCTCAGACACACTCACTAATGCTCACACACACTCACTAATGCTCACACACACTCACTCATGCTCACACACACTCACTCATGCTCGCACACACTCACTCATGCTCACACACACTCACTCATGCTCGCACACACTCACTCATGCTCACACACACTCACTCATGCTCACACACTCACTAATGCTCGCACACACTCACTAATGCTCACACACACTCACTCATGCTCACACACACTCACTAATGCTCACACACACTCACTAATGCTCACACACACACTCACTCATGCTCACACACACTCACTCATGCTCACACACACTCACTAATGCTCACACACACTTACTAATGCTCACACACACTCACTCATGCTCACACACACTCATTCATGCTCACACACACTCACTAACACTCGCACACAAGCACACACTCTCACAAACGCTCGCAACCCTCGCACACACTCACACACAATCACACATGCTTACAAACACCCACTAATGCTCTCACATTCTCACAAACCCTCGCACACAATCACACACACTAATGCTCACACACTCACACACACACGCTCACTGTGTCTCAGGACAGAGCTGCTGCAGAACCTGCACTACAAGCAGAACACACAATGATAAGAACATGTCCCTGTCCACATGTGTCTTTAATGACATGCTCATGCATGTTCTCTCGTCGCCATGGCAACAGGTCAGCTGTGAACACGCCACCAGCTGTTGACGTCCCCCTGTCATGCCCTGAGCGCCCTGAACCTGACAAACTGCAGCCTCACGGCGACACACGCATCAGAACACGAGAAACACAGAACTAACAAGCAGCCGTGAGCGACGCACGAATCCTGAAGAACTCTCTCTCTCTTTCCAGGAAATGCTTCTGAGAGTTCAAATGCACTACGCTCGAATTAATGCGCTGTGTGCCGTTTGTCTGCGTCTGCAGGATGGCTCAAACTCAAAGAAGCGAGGCCTTCTCTGTGCGTCGTGATGAGACTGTTGCAGAGCTCACATGCTGCTTCACATTGAACAAGAGAAGGAAGCTGCGGCCCGACTGAGAATCCTGCCGCAGTAATGACAGATCAATCGCGTGCGAGCATCATAATAACACTAGTAATCATAATAACAGTAATACTCCGGCGGCGCCGTTTAGATAACGCTGTTATATAATGTCAGTGGGTTTTCCTAATGCTGCACCGTCACCATGGCAACCACACTCACAACCCCTCAAAATAGCATCACAGTCGCAGCGAAAGCGAACGCGCTGCTTTTTTTTGCCTAATTGTATCTAGAAGATCCTCCATTTCAGCAGCATTAATGAGCGGCTGTGTGACGTGTCTGTGTTTGTGACCATCTCAGATCATGTCAAATGAGACACTGCAGGACTATTCAACTCAATCTCATGACAGCTTAAATCTGATTAAAAATGGTGGAAAACTTCAAAGAATTATGAGCAATATGTACAGTTGAGATTAAAAAAAATGCAGATATCTCCATCTATTCCACAGACGCAATAACAACTGAACCGACACACATGATCGAACAGCTTCCATCGTCTCGGTTCTTCATTTGCGTGTTTCCTTCTCGAGCATCAGTGAATGTTGTTTGAGTCTGTCAGTCGTGTGAACAGATGGATCTCAGCATCACACAGTCACTGTCGGGAAGAGCTCAAATGTGGAGAAGATGCTGGAAAAGCAGAGGATGTGCAGAGATTCATGAAGAACTACACAAACATGAAGATACAGAGGATGAAATCTTCACAACAGCATCGTGTGTGTCAGTTCAGTTATTACTGTTTCTGTGGAACAGATGGAGATATCCGAGAAAGAGCTTCAAATAAAACTACGCAATATTTTTATGATTCCTTTTATGTTTTTTAATACTATCTTATTGGGGGTGTCAATTTATGAACTGTATTTATTCTAAACTCTTGACTAAACATCAGGCTTCATTCTTACCTTCTTATTGTCAATTCTTATTTTTTATAGAATATTGCAGTGTTTATTATAAATGATTTCTCTGTGCACATCATTATTGTGTTAAATTCATGTCTTGTAATCTTGAATCAGAATATCTTCTCCTCCCTCTTGCAGCATCTCTTCTCTTCTCTGATGACGAGGGCGGGGCAACCTGTCACTCACATGAGATCCACCAATAGCAAACCACAACCATCCAATCAATTCTCCACAGACAAAATCAAGCCCCGCCCTACATTTGTTCTTGTTTGAGAAGCGTTTCACTCAGATATACAGCACAATTGAGAGGAAAACAAGCGCAACTTCCCTGCCCTGCCGACTTTAAGGGTGATGCAACATGACAGCGATGACGCGGTGACCTGCGACTGCAACACATGAATGATTAAATTGGTATAATAAACTGTTTTCTTCCCTGTTTGTGTGTCTAATCGAATATATCCAATAACAGCCAGTGTACATTCATCTACATCCGACACGCTGCAGGAAAAAACTCACAAAGCACCAGGTCAGTTTGAGCCTCGCAGCAATAAAAACAGTGACAGTGTGTGTGTGTGTGTGTGTATGTGTGTGTGGGTGTGTGTGTGCTTGTTTTTGTGATTTATGAGGACACAAATTTGTATAATGACATGGGTATTACAATGATATTACGACGTAAACATGAAATATGAGGACATACTAAACAATGTTTTATTGAAAATGTAAAAATGCAGACAGTTTCCTGTGATGGGTAGGGTTAGGGGTAGTGTAGGAAGAGAGAATGTACAGTTTGTACAGTATAAAAACCATTACGCCTATGGAGAGTCCTCACTAAGATAGCAAAACAAACCTGTGTGTGTGTGTGTGTGTGTGTGTGTGTGTGGGTGGGTGTCACGTTAGCTCACACACTCATCTGAAGCGTTTCTACACCCGCGTGTCTGTCACGACTGATCTCTGACGCTTGTTCACTCAGTTTCCTCCCATCAGGAGCTGCTGAACCTTCAAGGGAACTCTGCCTTCCGTAATCACGGATCATGTAAGTGGGAAAAGAGCTCATGAAATAATCATCAACGCCTTTAATGATCCACAGATGCGCGAGGTCACGTCGCACTGATCTATCGTGTTTCCAGTACTGGACTCTAGTGGGATTTCTGGGATATTTCCCAGCACACAGAGGATTTATAAGCCGCTCTGTATTGATCTTGTACTATATTTATATTGTGAGTCCTGATGTGAGCTTGTGTTTCTCTGGGTAAAGCTGTTAAAGGAATAATTCACCCAAACGTGAAAATCCTGTCTTCATTTACTCACTTTAACAGATGGACAAAATTGATGAGAGATTATTAAAAATACATGAAAGTCTGGAACGACATGAGGGTGAGTAAATGATGACAGAATGTTCATGCATAAATGTAAACCGTCCCTTTAAGATCATCTGATCCGTGTGCACACTTCTACCACACGCCACCTTCACTCAGTTTGTTTTTCTAGCTTTATGATCGTCGTGTCTCTTTTATTGTCTAGTTGGACGGTGTGACAACCAGAGATAGGAAGATTTCTATAAATGCATTCCAGGTCAAACCACTAATAACTCACTAAAATTCAAGCCGTAATCTAATTCAAATAGCACAGTATGAAATTAATGTGATCTGTTTCATTTATCCATGTATGCAAATACAGACAAATACAAAGAAAATCAACTAGATGAGCTGATCAAATGAACACCTTCAGTGCAATTCAAGCAGCTTCTGCCAAACACATTATCGCCCTGTTTACAGCTGGTATTAAGATGTGTTTTGGTTGATCGGATCACATGTAGACGAGAGAGACACATTCCCGTTTATAGATGGTGTTTAAATCCGTCTATTTTGTCCACTTTCAACCACTTCTGTCCTGATTTCTTCGAGTCTGTAGGTGGGTAAATGTATGTGCTTTTTCAGATCTTTTGATCTAATGGACAAAATAAGCTCACGTAATTTACATATGAACACACCTGGAGACGACGGAAAAACATACAGAGAGCATCAGCTTTTGCTCTGACAGCTGCAAGACCGGCCGAACGCTGTGAGTGTGTGTTAGAAATCAGGAATTGTGAAGAACATTGTGCTTGTAACATTTTTCGTCTTCACACCAAACTTGGGTCTTCAGCCGACAGTTTAAATCCCGTCTGGCTAGAGCGCTTCCCATAATGTTTACAATGTTAGGTCAGTAGGTGGAGAGTAGGCAGTCTTTAGTGGCTGTTCGAACACATTTGACCACATGAGCATTTACACTATGAAAGCAATCCGGTCGAATGCGTTTTCCACTACCTCTGGAAGTGGTCAAAAGTGGACAAGCTCAAAACATTTTACACCCTGTTTACACCTGCATTTATTTAGTGGTGTCCACTTGTGATCCAATCGACCAAAACGCATCTTAATATCAGGTGGAAACAGAGCCTATGTGTTAAAGCATTAATTCACTTCAGAATTAAAATTTCCTGATAATTTACTCTCCTCCATGTCATCCAAGATGTTCATGTCTTTCTTTCTTCAGTGGAAAAGAAATGAAGGTTTTTGAGGAAAACATTCCAGGATTTTTCTCCATATAGTGGACTTCACTGGGGTTCAACGGGTTGAAGGTCCAAATGTCAGTTTCAGTGCAGCTTCAAAGAGCTCTACATGATCCCAGACGAGGAATAAGAGTCTTATCTAGAGAAACCATCGGACATTTTCTAAAAGAAATAAAATTTATATATTTTTTAACCACAAATGCTCGTCTTGCACTGCTCTGTGATGCTCCACGCATTACGTAATCATGTTGGGAAGGTCACGCGTGATGTAGGTGGAAGTACTGCAGTAGAGCGAAAAACTCATTTTCTTCTCCAACTTCAAAATCATCTGATATCGTTGTTTTACCTTTTTTTGTAAAGGCTGTTTGACTTAATCTTTGCACGTTCGCTTTGTAAACACTGGATCGGTACTTCCACCTACACAACGTGATTATGTAATGCGTGGAGCATCACAGAGCAGTGCAAGACGAGCATTTGTGGTTAAAAAATATATAAATTTTATTTCTTTTAGAAAATGGCCGATGGTTTCTCTAGATAAGACTCTTATTCCTCGTCTGGGATCATGTAGAGCTCTTTGAAGCTGCACTGAAACTGACATTTGGACCTTCAACCCGTTGAACCCCAGTGAAGTCCACTATATGGAGAAAAATCCTGGAATGTTTTCCTCAAAAACCTTCATTTCTTTTCCACTGAAGAAAGAAAGACATGAACATCTTGGATGGCATGGGGGTGAGTAAATTATTAGGAAATTTTAATTCTGAAGTGAACTAATGCTTTAATGTGATGTACTTCCTGTAGCTCAAACAGTAAAGCAATGCTATGGTCATCACAGGTTCGATTCCCAGCAAATGCATTAATTGACCTTCAGCAGCTTTGGATAAAAGCGTCTACCAAATGTAATCTTTGAGTGCAATGACTGTAAATGGGCATACCTGTGGCCTCCACCATGCCCTCCAGGATCACCACGATCTCCAGCTCCTCGTGGGCCAGGTGCTCTTTGGAGATCTCCCAGAAGGGGCTGTGCTGATTGATCTCATGGCAGATGATGAGTGGAGACACCAGGAAGAGCCGGTCGTCTCCAGTGTCGTAGCCCACGTTCATGTCCGTCTGATTGAGAGGGATGAACTCTCCCTCCTTGGTCTGTTTGGACTTGATCAGTTTGGCTCTAATGGACGCCTCCACGATGTGCGAGTTCCGCAGGTCTCCCACACGGAACATCAGACACAGCCGGCCGTCACGCACGGAGATGACAGCGTTGGTGGAGAACACCAGAGTCTCTGCGCGCTTCTTGGGCTGCGAGATCTTCACGAACATGCAGCCCACCATGAAGGCGTTGACAATGGAGCCCAACACCGACTGCACCAGCAGCAGCACAATGCCCTCGGGGCACTTGTCGGTGATCACCCTGTAGCCGTAGCCGATGGTGGTCTCCGTCTCTATGGAGAATAAGAACGCGGAGACAAAGCCGTTGAGGTTATTGACGCAAGGAGTCCACTGGCTGTCGCCTATGTGCTCCAGATCTCCTCGTACGTACGCGATCAGCCACCACATGAAGCCAAAGAACAGCCACGTCACGGTGTAAACCAGAACGAAGATGAACAGGTTGAACCTCCACTTGAGGTCCACCAGCGTGGTGAAGATGTCCGTCAGGTAACGGTAGGTCTCCCGCACGTTTCCGTGGTGCACGTTGCATTTGCCATCTTTGCGGACGTAGCGCTGGATCTTTTGCTTGGCGCGCTCCCTGTCCTGCAGCGGTTTGGGGACGTAGTCCCGCGGCTGCTTGGGCTGTCGGACCGTGACCGTGCTCTCGACATCCTGCTCCATCTGGACTTCTGGAAGGTTCTGAGCCTGGAAAGAGAGAGAGAAAAAGACAAGAACAGTGAGCAGCGATGACCTGGAGCCGCTCCGCTTTCACAGAGCATTCGTGAAGCCCATTTACCGCAGTCTTTACTGCATTACAGCGTCTTATCAGTGTATGGGGTCAAGAGAGAGTGAAAAAGAGTGTTTTTTGGTCAAAATAAAGCGGCAGATATGAAAGCATCCCATCGCTCTTGTGCAGACACGTCCACCTGATTCTATCGCTCTAATATCACTGTATTTTCGGTGGGTTACTGTACGTTGTGAACTCTATCCTCAGACATATCATCGTGTGTGTGTTCTGAATGTAATCTGCCAAATAACAAAAAGCTGTTTTATGAATATCTTTTCATTTTCAAATGACATTTTTGTCTTTACGTCAATATCCTCCTGTATCTATCCACCATCTACCTTCAGAAACAGACACACAGGCAGAAAGACGGACAGTCTCTGAAGACTAATTCTGGTGTCGTCAGTCACTGACAGCAACAGATGACAGACAGACAGGTAATTCAATTGGCAATGCATCAAACACACACTCACACACACACTCTCTTTGATACCAATCTTTCATTTGAAAGCCACACTGCATTCTTCCATCTTAAAAATATATCTCAACTACGACATATGCTCTCAATGACAAATCCAGAACAGTTAGTTCATGCATTCATGACCTCAAGGCTAGATTACTGTAACGCTCTACTGGGTGGTTGTTCTGCTCGCTTGATAAACAAACTCCAGCTGGTCCAAAATGCAGCAGCTAGAGTTCTTACTAGAACCAGGAAGTATGACCATATTAGCCCAGTTCTGTCAACACTGCATTGGCTTCCTGTTAAACATCGTATAGATTTTAAAATCTTGCTAATTACTTACAAAGCACTAAATGGTTTAGCTCCCCAGTACCTGAGCGAGCTCCTAATTCATTATAGTCCTTCACATCTATTGCGATCTCAGAATTCAGGCCAGCTGATAATACCTAGAATATCAAAATCAACCGCAGGCGGTAGATCCTTCTCCTATTTGGCACCTAAACTCTGGAACAATCTTCCTAGCATTGTTCGGGAAGCAGACACACTCTGTCAGTTTAAATCTAGACTAAAAACGCATCTCTTTAACCTGGCATACACATAAACCATTACCAATTTATGTTTTCAAATCTGTTAAAGGATTGTTAGGCTGCATAAATTAGGTCAGCCGGAACCGGGAACACTTCCTATAACACCAGATGTACTCGTTACATCAGAAGAAGAATGCCATCTATGCTAATATTAGTCTCTCTGTTTATCCCGAGGTTTACCGTAGTCAACCGGATCCGGGCCGTATCCAGGTAAGATCGAGGACCTGCGCCTTGACACGACCACAACGCACCCCTGAAGTGTCAGCAGAGGCCTCATCGACAGCCAGTGGCACAGATTCTCAACAAACCGTCCATACCGGCGTGATCCTCAATACAATCCTCAATTGGATGGAACTGGAATAAATACTTTGACTGTTGCAATCCCATCGGACTTATGATAGCTACCTGAATCATAATCAAGCATTGTTTGCTGTTGGCCAGAGGAGAACTGGCCCCCCGACTAAGTCTGGTTTCTCTCAAGGTTTTTTTTTTCTCCATTTTAACACCTGTTTGCCACCTGATGTCACCTGCTGGAGTTTGGGTTCCTTGCCGCCTTTGGCTTGCTTAGTTGGGGACACTTGACACTTGATATTCAACAGTGTTTTGATCTCCTGCATTGACACCACTGTATGAGAACTGAACTGAGCTGGATGATGACATCACTGTTTACTCCAGTGCTGATATAGATAAATTAACTAAATTAATAACTATTGATTCTTACATTGGAATGAATCAATACTGAATTTACTTAAGCTGGACAATGACGGCATTTTCTTTAAGAGCTGTGCAGCCAAAATTATATACTAGTTATCACTGTAAAGCTGCTTTGACACAATCTGCATTGTTAAAAGCACTGTATAAATAAAGGTGACTTGACTCTCTGTTTATCCTGAAGTTATTGTAGTCAGCTGGATCTGGGCCATATCCAGATCAGATGAAGAACCTGCGCCTACTTTAATTTGAAGTTAATTACATTTTTTATTTAATTACACTCTAGAATAGAATAGAATAGAATAGAATAAAATAGAAAAGGTGGGACAGTGATTTTAATGGCCCATAATGCACTGAGAGAATACTTCTGTCTATTCTGCTGCGGCAGGAAATTATTTCATGACTATCAAAATTCAATATTAAAATTCAACAAAGACGGAATGAGTGCACTGAGATGATGTCAGAAGATCACAGACTTGAGGGGAATCTTCACACCAGACAGGAAGAAAACACCTAGAAACCACCCAGAATACCCTACCAAACACATAGCAACACCCTAGCAACCATCCTCAATGCCCTGGCGTCACTTTTCTTCAGAACAGGTAAAGGTGGAGTATGTCAGCATCACCATGGTGACGAGCAGGTGCAGTTCAGCGTCTCACTAATGAGATCATTGATCAGGTGATCAGTGAGTGACCTGCGGACTGAAGCAGCTGGACTGGAGGCGACGGAGACACTTAACAGATGAAATAAAGAGACACCAGGAGACGCTCAGTAAAGATCCGTCAGGACGAGACTCTGATCTCCAGTGACAGAGCGTTTAAGAGGAAGAGGGAAACGCTTCTGGAGGGACGCTGTCTGTCAATTCATGTCACTTCAGGTCACGTGCTTCGCCTTGAGCAGACACACATTACTGACACACACACACACACACACACACACACACAGAAGAGCTTCAGAAAAACATATTTAAATACATCAGGACTGATTTTAAGCAATATGACAAGCATTTAAAGCAAATATTGCTTCAAAGGGACAGTTCATCCAAAAATGATCATTCTGTCATTTATTGTCCTCATATAACACAAACCTGTATGACTTTCTTTCCTCTGTGAAACACAAAAGAAGATATTTTTTTCATACAGTGAAAGTCAAAGTGTTCCAATGTTTTCTTCAAAATATCTTCTTTTGTGTTCCACAGAAGAACGAACGTCATACATGTTTGAAATGACATGAGGATGAGTAAATGATGATCATTTTATAGTGAACTAGTTCTTTAAATTGCTCAACAAATAAAGAATTTAATTTTGAGTAACTTACATTTTGACACAATATTGCAACTTATAGTTTTTGCTCAGCCAATGAAAATAGTTCAAAGCAGAAGTAACCATCCCATGTCTCTGAACAGCACACAGTAATGGTGTTACTGAATCAATGTTTCCGAAAGAATCAGCAGAATGATTCAGTGAGTCACTTACAAAGATAGTCATGCGTTTAGTTCCAAATGAATCAGTTTTTTTGAGCATACTGGTAGAAATAATGATTCAGTGACTCACTTATTACGAGAGTCATGTGTTTAGTTCCCTAATGAATCAGTGTTTTTGAACAAATCGGCTGAATGAATAGGTGTGTTTGACTTGAAGCGGTGCTGCGCAGAGCGATCAGTGTATGACATCAAAGTACCGCAAGAGCGATTGAAGAACAGACGGCTCCGTATGCTTTCGAATTGTCATACACCGATCGATCAGCGCTGCTTGAAGTCAAACACATGATTCAGTGACTCACTCATAAAGAGAGTCTTGCATTTAGTTTTTTAATCAAAGTTTTAAATGAATCAGTTGAATGACTGATTCAATGACTCACATTCAGACACTGCTGGCAGAAAGTCACTGATCAATCCTCACCTCTAATGCATACGTACATTAAAGACATGAGCTGTTTGTGAAATCATTCTCCATGTTGTTCACTATATAGGGAACAGTAAGCGAAGGAGTGAATATGGACACAGCAACAGTGTCAGTTGAAATAACCGTCACAAATGAGGCACACAGACTCGACCGTTTCTCATCACAGGCTAAAACTATATCCACTGTATCAGGAGAACTACAGGAGAACAATACCAAGAAACCAAACTGCAGAGCACTGAAGAGGAACGAACCAACACTGCAGTAAAGACGTCTGCGATCTGCGGGATGTTTCACACTCGTTCGATTGTTTGATTCCACCTTCACACCAGCGTTCCTGAAGCATTTGTCCCTGGAAGCTTGACACGCACAGAACGACACCAGATGAGCTGAACTCTGACCTCACAGATCCAGTGAGTGTGAAACACCAGAAACACCCGGTTATTATTCTCAGGAAAAGTGCCGTCTGTGTATCCATGACTCTCACTGGGACTAATATAACGGTTTAACAACAACTAAATTCAGTTCCATTCTTTTTATTTTGAAATATTTATTTCTCATCTCAATCTCAGCATATCTCTGTTCATTACCAGTGATTTTATTTTATTATTTAGAATAAACACTGAATTCTACAGTAAGCTTTGTTTTAACTGAATTCATAACATCACACATTTGCAGTCTAAGTTTAAAAACAACAGCTCATAAAATGGCGATAAGCATTTTCTGCTGTAACTCTCATCAGCTTCATTCTGGAGAAAAACATTATTACATTGAAGCAATATAATTGGAATGATTATTTTGTTGCTTTTGTTTCTATTTGCGATTTCATAATTCATGCATCAAACAAGGGATTATTAGTAACTCATTATACATAAAAAAAAGCTTTAATTAATTCAATTTGTCATTTTCAATTAAATGACTCTTATCAGGCAGACTGAACTGTACTTGGTCATTTGAAAACCTGACAAAAACACAAAGGTACAAGACTGTAAACTTAACAGATTTACTATGGGAAAGAACCACAATCCCATAAAGCACTGCAAATGACATTATCAAATTAAAGGGGTGGTTGATTATGATTTCACTTTTTTAACTTTAGTTAGTGTGTAATGTTGCTGTTTGATCATAAACAACATCTGCAAAGTTAAAACGCTCAAAGTTCAATGCAAAGAGAGATATTTTCTTTTACAGAATTTGCAGAAGCAGGCTGGTAGGGACTACAACAAGCTTCTTCCTGGGTTAGTGACATCACAAACACTAAAATTTACATAAAACCTGCCCCCAAGAACGTGCAACAAAGGGGGTGGGGCCATGTTGGGCTGCTTTAGAGAAGAGGAAGAGTTGTTGTAGTCGAGTGTTGTTGACATGCCGCCATTTTACGCCGGACTGCTTCACAAACGAGGGTCAATTCAACACAAAAGATTAACATGACGGCACATGCTAGTGGATGAGTTGAATCAACTCCACAGCAACTACATAAATTTATCCACTAACCATTCAGAAACGTCTAAAAGTTGTAACTTCTTCCTGAGTCTCTCCATCAGTGTCGACTCCGGTTTGAACAATGTAAGGCTGAACACCGTTACTGACAATCCTCATTTTGGCTGCGTGAGATTCTCCAGCTTTGTTGTTGTTGTGCGACCGAAGCGTGAGCTGTTAAAGCTCCGCCCTCTTCTGGAAAGTGGGCAGGAGCAGCAGCTCATTTGCATTTAAAGGGACACACACAAAAAACGGCGTGTTTTTGCTCACACCCAAATAGGGGCAAATTTGACAAGCTATAATAAATGATCTGTGGGGGATTTTGAGCTGAAACTTCACAGACACATTCTGGAGACACCAGAGACTTATATAACATCTGAAAATATTACATGTGAAAGAGGCATTATAGGTCCCCTTTAAAACATTAGAGAAATATAAAACTTAAAGACGTTAGTTGTATATATATAGAAACAAATATTTCTACGCATAATAAACATGATAATACTGCAATAAACATAAAATATATAATACATACATTGAGAGCGAATGGAGACTGACTCTATGTCATTCGCAGTGCATCATGGGAGTTGACGTTCTTTCGGAACAATTTGCTTGTCGTGATTCTCGGATTGGTGGAGGTTTCTCTGCAGAATTATGGGTAATGTAGTTTTTCACCAGGAATTCTGCTGTTGGACAATTATTTTCCAGTAAGTTGAAATAATGCAGACTTATGGCTTCAACAGACACATATAACACCGATTAAAATCCTCGTCGCTCACAGTCGGGCTGTGTTTAACAGTTTAGAAGTTATAATTAAAAATCAATTCTCCTATGGAGAAAATGAATGGGATTTTAACTTCCAGACTCAAGTGTTGTGCTCTATTGGCCACTGGAGACCTCTAACACGAGGGTTTGATGTGATTATTAACCCGTGATTTATTTCAGCCATAACCTTCAACGATAAGAATATATATTGTTTGAAAATGTTCAGGCACAAATGACACAGTTTTTCCTGAGAATTTTCCAGATCGCTTGAGAAAAGAGAATCCAGTGAGACGGCCAGTCGCGTGTGTGTGTGTGTGTGTGTGTGTGTGTCACAGATGTGTAAACATTTACTGATGTGATTAATTAACTCTCTCTCTAACAGCCGTCACCTGAGCCCAGCACTGCCTGTCTGTCCCGTGTTGAGTCATGTTCATCGCTCTACACGTGTGTATTTCCTTTCTCACTCTCGTCTGATCTGACTGTCACTGCGAGAGAAAAGCAGACGCGTTACGGCTCTGAATCCACCAGCACCTGCTCAGGATGAAAGGAGTCGCAGACGTACAGGTGTGTCAGAACAGAACCATGACAAGATTATATGAACCTGATAAAACAAACCCATCTGTGCATCTGTCTCTCTCTCTCTCTGCCTGTCTCTCTCTCAGCAGTGATCGATCCGTTAAGAAGCTGGACAACCTGCTTTACAACCCACAGGGAGAGAAAATTAACAGCACACACACACACACAGACACACATACATCCCTCATGTGTGCTTTAACGCCTCATTCAGATCCGCTCATATTTATTCAGAGAATAAACCGCATGCTTTGTGTCAGCGGACGGGCAAATGGACACGACATAAATAACATTGAACAAAAACTGAGAGACACTCATATTCATGAAACCATTGAGGAGACAAAGACTGATGCAGAGAGACAATGAACACATTACCATAGACAGACAGACAGACAGATAGACTGATAGATGGACTGATAGATGGACAGAGAGACAGACAGGCGTTCAGACGCGAGAGCAGCTGTAGTTCTGGCGGCCCTCTGAGACTCGGACGAGGTGTGAACGTGTCCGTGTTCCTCCTGAGAGCTGGAGAGGATCAACACGCGTGTGCCGGCACATATTGATTGAGTCCAAAAGTAGCTTCAGAGAAAATCACCCTCTGATCTCAGTCTCAGCTCAACACATGATCACACACACATCAGAGATGGAAACATGTCAACTACGACACGTCAACCATCACCTACAGGACGGAGGGATATTTTTCTTATACAGCTGCAATATAGTATGTTATGTGGTCAGTTAACGTCATGTAATCAGACGCATTACGCATACCATTATGAATTACACGAATCATGTAAATAATAGCCAATTTTCAATTAAAAATGGTGAAATTTGAAAAAAGTTGAGCTGTTTGCATCACTGGGTATAACTGTCGGTCGTTGAACATTTTTATCCTAGAACAGTTTTCAAATATTTACTCTTTCACTGCAAAAACTAACACGTTGCGTTGGGATTCATCTTCAGCGAACAGTAAGCCCCGCCTCCTTTGATTTGATTGCTCATCTCAATCATTTTGCAATGACGAGGAGGCAGATAAGAATAACTTTTAAAACTGTTTGTCATCCTAACATCAAACAGAGCAGAGCACAATGGTGTCACGATCACCAGTCGAGGTGCCCTTGATTTCCACCAGAGGGCACTCCTTCCGTCTTTGTTATCTCACCATGGACTACATTTCCCACAACCCATTGCCTGGACTCATGCCTGATTACATCCACCTGTGTCTCATCATGTTGTTAACCCTGCCTATTTAAACCCCGTCTGTTCATTCACTCATCGAGAAGTCTTGTATGTGATAACTGCATTTCTGAGCGCTTCTTTGATCATCTGTTTCATGGTTTTGGATTTCCCTGTTTGCCTGAATTTCCTGCCTGGTCTCTGTTTGGATTGTTTGCATGTGACATCTTGCCTGTTTTGGATTACGTTTTTGGATTACCCTTTAAACCTATAACGCCCCTTTCACAAGATGTAATATAAGTCTCTGGTGTCTCCAGAATGTGTCTGTGAAGTTTCAGCTCAAAATCCGGGTGTGAGCAAAAACACGCAGTTTTTGTGTGTGTCCCTTTAAATGCAAATGAGCAGCTGCTTCCAGCCCCTTTTCCAGAAGAGGGCGGAGCTTTAACAGCTCGCGCTTCGGTCGCTCAACAACAACAAAGCTGGAGAATCTCACGCAGCCAAAATGAGGATTGTCAGTAACGTTGTTCAGCCTTACATTGTTCAAACCGGAGTCGACACTGATGGAGAGACTCAGGAAGAAGTTACAACTTTTAGACGTTTCTGAATGGTTAGTGGATAAATTTATGTAGTCGCTGTGGAGTTGATTCAACTCATCCACTAGCATGTGCCGTCATGTTAATCTTTTGTGTTGAATTGACCCTCGTTTGTGAAGCAGTCCGGTGTAAAATGACGGCATGACATCAACACTCTACTACAACAACTCTTCCTCTTCTCTAAAGCAGCCCAACATGGCCCCGCCCCCTTTGTTGTGTGATCTCGGGGGCAGGGTTTATGTAAATTTTTGGGTTAGTGATGTCACCAACCCGGGAAGAAGCTTGTTTGTTGCATTCCTTAAAAAGTGATTTCCGTAAAAGAAAATATCTCCCTTTACATTGAACTTTGAGCGTTGTAACTTTGCAGATGTTGTTTATAATCAAACAGCAACATTACACACTAACTAAAGTTGCAAAAGTCCAATCATAATCAACCACCCCTTTAATATATCAGTACATTTGGATCCTCAAACATGACAAATGGAGTTCAGCAGAGCAGCAGGAAGAATCTCAAACACTGGGGGGAGAATTTGGCCATTTCTCATTGTTGTGGTGGATTTGTGTTCCTCTCAGTGTCTGTGGTGGTTACGGCCCTGGATGGTTGTTTAAACACAGTTTGATCATAATTTTTTGCAATGCAAGACCAACAATATAGAGATCAACATCATCATCATGCTTCCAAACCGATAAACAATAAAAACAAAAGAACATTCCACTACAAACAGGGAATGCAGCAAGTAAACTCAACACCAGAGATGGGTCACACTCAGACTGACAACAGTATCAACGGCTGTAATTACACGGTTAAATGAACGCATCATGAGTTAAACCAACCCAAACCAGCATCGCACGAGTCCATCATTCCCCTCACAGATCTACAGCAACAGTCGTTTTAGCTTCAGTGTGACATAATGAACACACTGACATTCAGCTGCTCGCAGGCTGAGACCTCTGACCTTTCAGCCAACAGAACAGACGGAGACCTGCTGATGAAGAATGGCTGCGTAATGAAGTCACTCTGGACAGCAGAACTGAGCGAGCTGTCCTCTCAGAGGTGTTTGTCGAACGCTGGCCGTAATCGCAGTGCAAACACACACACCCACACCTGAACACACACAGAGCTCACCTGGCAGCGCTGAGGGACGCTGGGTAATTCATACGCGCCTGACTCAGCACAAAGAACCACAGAAAACATCAGGTGACGAGAGCGTGATGCTTGAGAACCGCAGAGCCTCTGATTCTCTGAACATTAGGTCTATTTCTGGCATTGATAAGCAGCTCGCTCACTCTCAGTAGGTCACTGCGAGCACAGGCCATGTTCAATATTTCATATTCCTTCAGTCTCTCGGGGCTCGTGTTGCTGAAGCAGGAGATCTGAGGCCTGTGCCAATAAAAACACAAAACTCACAGCAAGAGTTTACGAGAGTCGACTAAATCTAGAGACGTTCACATCACAAGTGTGAATATGATATCATAACGCTTAATATGATACGTTTTCACGATTGTAAATTAGTTTAGACTTCTTAAAGTCTAGTTAAATCTCAATATGTCATCTTCTGTTTCACAACATCTAGACCCTCATTCACATCTATATCTTAAACAATACTTCATAAAATACACATTACTGCATCTTTCTGTGTAACACATATAATACAAATTAAAGAATTTAAGTTTCCTGATAATTTACTCTCCTCCATGTCATCCAAGATGTTCATGTCTTTCTTTCTTTAGTGGAAAAGAAATGAAGGTTTTTGAGGAAAACATTCCAGGATTTTTCTCCATATAGTGGACTTCACTGGGGTTCAACGGGTTGAAGGTCCAAATGTCAGTTTCAGTGCAGCTTCAAAGAGCTCTTCATGATCCCAGACGAGGAATAAGAGTCTTATCTAGAGAAACATTTGGACATTTTCTAAAAGAAATAAAATTTATATACTTTTTAAACACAAATGCTCGTCTTGCACTGCTCTGTGATGCTCCACGCATTACGTAATCACGTTGGAAAGGTCACGTGACGTAGGCAGAAGTACCGATCCAGTGTTTACAAAGTGAATGTCAAAGATTAAGTCAAACAGCCTTTACAAAAAAAGGTAAAACAATGATGTCGGACAATATTGAAGTTGGAGGAGAAAAGTACCCCTACCGCGGTACTTCCAACTACGTCACACATGATCTTTCCAACGTGATTACGTAATGCGTGGAGCATCGCAGAGCAGTGCAAGACGAGCATTTGTGGTTAAAAAGTATATAATTTTTATTTATTTTTTTTAGAAAATGGCCGATGGTTTCTCTAGATAAGACTCTTATTCCTCGTCTGGGATCATGTAGAGCTCTTTGAAGCTGCACTGAAACTGACATTTGGACCTTCAACCCGTTGAACCCCAGTGAAGTCCACTATATGGAGAAAAATCCTGGAATGTTTTCCTTCATTTCTTTTCCGACTGAAGAAAGAAAGACATGAACATCTTGGATGACATGGAGGAGAGTAAATTATCAGGACATTTGAATTCTGAAGTGATCTAATCCTTTAATTATTTATGATTCACTCCAAGAGTAATCTAAAGTGCAAATATGATGAGAACCAGTTAGAATGAAAATAATAATAACAACATTAATAATAAAAAGTCTAACCTGACCTGAAGTCACAATATAAGAGTGTGTGTGAGTGTGTGACTCTATCCCGATCTTCATCAAATTTCATAATAACATGTAGTGTGATATCATCATTTTACTGTTGTGTTGATATCAGAACTCTTCCAGACTTCAGAATGATCATGTGATCATGTTTTCTCCGGTCATAATCACGAGGAATGTCGAGTCAGACTGACCTCAGAATCCAACGGAGATTCATTTCCAAATGTCAAAGAGTTCCAGATTGGAAGTGAAAATGTCGTATTCAGTGTGATTTTTGCAGCTCATCCCATCATACAAAAAAATCAGTGTCACAAATGAAGTAAAAACTCAATATCAGCAGATTGTTGCTCACGCATCTACATACAGGTTTAACATGAGCAGAAACACAGAGAACAGATTCACTCATGTGTTTCCAGTCATTAACCTTCAGCGTTTTCTGGCCTTTTGTTCTGGTGGCCTGGACAGTTTGACCACGTTTCCCGTGTTTGGCAGAGGGGAAATTTTCCTCTTTCACTGGGAAACATGAGCCAGGCAGCCATCATCGCCATGGCAACACACAGCTCAATCCCTCAGCCGCTCACAATGGCAGATGCTCGATGTGCCAAGAGAAGTGGCGGCGTTCTAGATCGCCTTCAGAGCCTCCAGAACCCGTCTGGAACCCGATCGCATTCGTTTAGCCTGCCAAACTGTGACTTTAAACATAGAAAATGCCTGAGGTTTGCAAACCTGCAGGTCAAGAGACGCTTGCGTAGGCGTCACAATCAAATCCCATGGCATGTTCATGGACTGCATGGAATAATTCGATTTGTGAAGATAACGTACGGCCTATGATCGCAACCAGGAGATGAACTGAGCTTATGCATGTTATTAAACGATCTGGGAGAGCTGAGAAACGTCACTTCCTGACTAATGATAAAGGTTGACACGAGGCCAGAGCTCTCCATGGTGCTGAAGCTGAAATCAGCACGAGCAGCGCGCGATAAAGTTTCATGTGCATCAAAAGTTATGCAACAACCAGAGCCTTATGAAACTAATGTCTGTAATTACACCGTCTGATAAACAACTGAAGCCCAAAAACACGTTAGTTAGAGAGAGAGAGAGAGAGAGAGAGAGAGAGAGAGAGAGATCGCACCTCGCGCCGGGATTTTAAGGTTTCACTCGCGCGCTTCTGAACAAGCGGGTCTCCATGGAGACGGTGTAGATCTGAGAGGCACCAGAACCCACTCAAACCGAACCAGATGATGAACATTAAAGATGAGCACGAGATGCATCTCCCCACAGATTCACGCGTATGTCGTGATGCTCGAGCAAAAGCAAAGATATTTCTGGTCACACTCTGTTCTTCACTGTTGCTCCTCCGCGAGGAAGATGACGATGATGAAGATGTTGGTTCTTAGATTACCGAACGCTCGCTCGACCCTTACGTAAGCCCTCATTCAGTTAGAATCCTCCTCAGAAACATGAAGAAACTGCAATTACAGCGATGAAAGAGGAAATACGACACATACCAGACAGCGCGTTCATTCATTCATTCGTTCTTCATCCTCTTTCAGTCTTCAGTGATGATGATGAAGAAGAGACGCTGAGAGAAACCCAGAGAGCCATCATCATCTTCATCCTCCCATCCTGACATGATCTCTAATGAACCAGAGACGGACTGAGAGAGCGAGAGGGGGAGAGAGAGAGAGAGGGAGAGGGAGAGGGAGGAGGGGGCGTAAGATTCAACTGGCGTCACAGGTTCGAATCTTTCTGCTGTTCAGATTCAGACGCGTTTATAATCACATCGAGATCAAATATAAACCGCAGAATGTTAAAAAAAAAAAGCTCGTTTCTGAAACTGCCCGATTTTGCCAGTTGTAACCACATAAACATTTTCGTTTTTTTTTTTTTTTTTTTTTAATTAATGCTGTTGTCAACTGCCCGATTTTTAAGTATATCTAAATCTAAATCGAATCCACTTGCGTTTTCACTCCTGGATCGTTTGTTTCGGCACTGGCGCGGATCGTTAAAGGGTTAGTTCACCCAAAAATGAAATTTCTGTCATTATTTACTGACCCTCATGTCGTTCCACACCCGTAAGACCTTCGTTCATCTTCAGAACACAAATTAAGATATTTTTGATAAAATCTGAGTTTTTTTAACCTCAATAGAAAGCAACGAAATTACCACATTCAAGGTCCAGAAAGGTACTAAAGACATCGTTAAAACAGTCATGTGACTGCAGTGATTCAACTTTAATGTTATGAAGAGACGAGAATACTTTTTGTGTGCAAAAACAAAACAAAAATAACAACTTTATTCAACAATCTCTTCTCTTCTGTGTCATTATCCTTACACAGGTGACGCAGTAACACAGTGAAGGCTTCCGTGTTTACGTCCAAATGCCGGCTCAGTATTGGCCAACTCTGATCACGTGACCAGCACGACACATGCATGTGATGCTGACGCAGGATCCGAGCAGAAACACAGATAACAGATTCACTCATGTGTTTCCAGTCATTAACCTTCAGCGTTTTCACAAAAAGTATTCTCGTCTCTTCATAACATTAAGGTTGAACCACTGCAGTCACATGACTGTTTTAACGATGTCTTTAGTACCTTTCTGGATCTTGAAAGTGTTGATTATATTGCTGTCTATGGACGAGTCATAAACCTCTCAGATTTCATCAAAAATATCTTAATTTGTGTTCTGAAGATGAATGAAGGTCTTACGGGTGTGGAACGACATGAGGGAGAGTAATTAATGACAGAAATTTAATTTTTGGGTGAACTAACCCTTTAATGAACACGGTAATCACGCTTGGATCCGCATTAAAATAATTGGTCAACAAAACTGTATCATAATTCATAGGATAATTAGAAATGTGTAACATAAATAGAGCATTGTCTGATTCTGTGAGTGAGCATAATCACTTATCACAACTGAAAACCATAGAGTGCCTTTCATCTTAATATATCATTGCTCTTTTCCTACACCATTTTTTTCAGTGTAGATAGATAGATAGTCTTTTCTTCTCTATTGTGCCGTATATCCGAGTGAAACGGCTTTGCAAACAAGAACAAATGTAGGGCGGGGCTTGATTTTGTCTGTGGGGAATTGATTGGATGGTTGTGGTTTGCTATTGGTGGATCTCATGTGAGTGACAGGTTGCCCCGCCCTCATCATCAGAGAAGAGAAGAGATGCTGCAAGAGGGAGGAGAAGATATTCTGATTCAAGATTACCAGAACATGAATTTAACACAATAATGATGTGCACCGATAAATCATTTAGAATAAACACTGCAATATTCTATAAAAAACAAGAGCTGTCAATTTTGATTTCATGGTGACTTCAATAGAAGCTTTACATTTAGTTCACATTTTCTATTTAAACTGGACCATTTCTGTTGCTAAATTTGCTGAAGTCGGTCAGTATTTGTTTGGACTGTCTTGTGTTCAGTTTCACACACAACAAATAAACAACACACACTTATACAGGGTGGTGAATAATGATCAGATAACACACAAAAATGATCAAATAATCTGACTGTTTCTGGTGGAGGACATTTGAAGCCACCGCAGTTCCCACAGGAAGTGAGCAAAGACCCCGGGGCCGAAGAAGCAGCTGCGCAGGTTCCTCTGTGGAGACGGACTGAAGTCCCTTCGGAGCGACTGCATGATGACTGGAGCTCAATGCTGGAAACACTGTGACAGACACAGCTGCTCGATGACTGAGCTGAAGACCCTTCACACACACACACACACACACACACACACACACTCCTGAAAGGCAGCGAGCAGCAGACACCACATGACCTCTGCTGTGACACGCTGTGGGAAGCGTGTTTGAGTGTATCAGAGCAGATCAAAGGCCACCCACACACACACACCCACACACACACACACACACACACACAGAGTTAAAGCAGCGGTACGTGTTCAGTGTGATTCTCTCACTGATGTACATGAACCTCCAGACCTCACTGCATATTCAGCACTAATTAACTTCATTATTGCAGATTTACTGTCACCATCTCAAACATTTTCATGGAAACATCAGTGTGTTTTGAGAACTGATGATCTGACTGTGGGAACATTATGAAATTTCGGTTTACAGTCATTTTGATTGATTTGTCATGAACACATTGAAAATTTGCATTTCTGGAAGCTATCAAATCTCCTGCAGCAGACCGAAGCCATTTACAACACTAAACGCTTCAACTCAAACCTTTACATGTCATGCATCAAAACATCGAAAAGGTCTGAAAGTTTTCATATTATTTTAGGTTAAAACAGCAAGTAAAAATGCAGCAGCTAATGCAGAAGATTGTCATTATGGCAAAATAAACGGTTACACTTTATTTCGATGGTCCACTTTAGACATTTAACAGTAACACTGTGACTACAGGTCAACTAACTCTCATTAGAGAATCAGTAGACTGTTAGGATACATATATTATGTAAAGACACTAAAGTATATAAATGTAATATACACGATAAGGCATAACATTATGACCACCTTCCTAATATTGTGTTGGTGCCAAAACAGCCCTGACCCGTCGAGGCATGGACTCCACTAGACCCCTGAAGGTGTGCTGTGGTATCTGACACCAAGATGTTAGCAGCAGATCCTTTAAGTCCTGTAAGTTGTGAGGTGGAGCCTCCATGGATCGGACTTGTTTGTTCAGCACATCCCACAGATGCTCGATTGGATTGAGATCTGGGGAATTTGGAGGTCAAGTCAACACCTCAAACTCGTTGTTGTGCTCCTCAAACCATTCCTGAACCATTTCTGCTTTGTGTCAGAGCGCATTATCCTGCTGAAAGAGGCCACAGCCACCAGGGAATACCGTTTCCATGAAAGGGTGTACATGGTCTCAACAATGCTTAGGTAGGTGGTACGTGTCAAAGTAACATCCACATGGATGGCAGGACCCAAGGTTTCCCAGCAGAACATTGCCCAAAGCATCACACTGCCTCCGCCGGCTTGCCTTCTTCCCATAGTGCATCCTGGTGCCATGTGTTCCCCAGGTAAGAGACACACACGCACCCGGCCATCCACGTGATGTAAAAGAAAACGTGATTCATCAGACCAGGCCACCTTCTTCCATTGCTCCGTGGTCCAGTTCTGATGCTCACGTGTCCACTGTTGGCTCTTTCGGCGGTGGACAGGGGTCAGCATGGACACCCTGACTGGTCTGTGTCTATGCAGCTCCATACGCAACAAACTGATGCACTGTGTATTCTGACACCTTTCTATCAGAACCAGCATTAACTTCTGGAGCAATTTGAGCTACAGTAGCTCATCTGTTGGATCAGTGAGCCTCGGCCGCCCATGACCCAGTTCACCACTGTTCCTTCCTTGGAGCACTTTTGATAGATACTGACCACTGCAGACCGGGAACACCCCACAAGAGCTGCAGTTTTGGAGATGCTCTGACCCAGTCGTCTAGTCATCACAATTTGGTCCTTGTCAAACTCGCTCAAATCCTTACGCTTGCCCATTTTTCCTGCTTCTAACACATCAACTTTGAGGACAAACTGTTCACTTACTGCCTAATATATCCGCCCACTAACAGGTGCCGTGATGAAGAGATGATCAGTGTTATTCACTTCACCTGTCAGTGCTCATAATGTTATGCCTGATCGGTGTGTAGTTAGTACAGGTAGTAATTTACTGGTAAACTTACATGTATGTACAAGAAAAATGGGCTCTTTGTATACCATCTTTTGATGACATCTTTTAATATTAAAGGGGTTTGAACACAGATGTGTGTAAACAACCAGCATATAATGGTAAAAATCAACTAATTTTTTTATAATCCCCATAAATCATAAACAGTCTTTCCAGCAGATTTCACTCTACTCTCATGTAAGCCCCGCCCTCAACTGCTGACGGACTCTACCCTATTAGCATAGGCCCCGCCCACAGTCTGCCATGTTTATCTCCTCGCCAGAGCATTTAACAGCAGCATTCAAATCAGAAATGTATTCTTATTAAAGCTACTAAAGTTATTCAGTCAAGAGCAGTGAGTGATTTTTTGTTTTCCTTTTGTTGTTTGATTCAAAATTATAAACGCAACACTTTTGTTTTTGCCCCCATTTTTCATGAGCTGAACTCAAAGATCTAAGACTTTTTCTATGTACACAGAAGGCCTATTTCTCTCAAATATTGTTCACAAATCTGTCTAAATCTGTGTTAGTGAGCACTTCTCCATCCACCTCACAGGTGTCTCACGCAGTGCAGCACATCTCCTTCACATAGAGTTGATCAGGTTGTTGATTGTGGCCCGTGGGATGTTGGTCCACTCCTCTTCAATGGCTGTGCGAAGTTGCTGGATATTGGCAGGAACTGGAACACGCTGTCGTATACGCCGATCCAGAGCATCCCAAACATGCTCAGTGTCCGGTGAGTATGCTGGCCATGCAAGAATTGGGATGTTTTCAGCTTCCAGGAATTGTGTACAGATCCTTGCAACATGGGGCCGTGCATTATCATGCTGCAACATGAGGTGATGGTCGTGGATGAATGGCACAACGATGGACCTCAGGATCTCGTCACGGTATCTCTGTGCATTCAAAATGCCATCAATAAAATGCACCTGTGTTCATTGTCCATAACATACGCCTGTCCATACCATAACCCCACCGCCACCATGGGCCACTCGATCCACAACGTTGACATCAGCAAATCACTCCAAAATCTTGTGGAAAGCCTTTCAAGAGGAGTGAAAACTGTTATAGAGGGTCCGACTCCATATTAATGTCTGTGTGTTTAGAATTAGAAGTCATTACAGTCCCTGTTGGTGTAACGGTCAGGTGTCACAATACTTTGTCTGTATACTGTATGTATCTTTACACACACATTTTCCTGTGAACTGAATCTATTGTCAAAGCATCATCATCATCATCATCATGATCATGTGTTTCTGCTGAAGCTGTGAAGTGTCAGTGACGCGTCTGTTGCTTTAAAACACCAGTTAACAGGACGCCTGGAAAATCAATTCCCATTTTTCACAAATCCACAGGAGAAGATCCTCCTGCTGCTGCTTCACACGCCTGAACGACACGGACAAGAACAGACCCGCTCACACACTCACACATATGCACACACACACACACACACTCATACACACACACACACACACTCTCTCATACACACACACACACACACACACACACACAGTGACCTGGTAGATTTCCACTGACCTTTTTCCATCATTCACTCATGTTTATCTTGCTGATTTAACAGATTTATTGTACAAAAAGACGGGTTGTGTGTGTGTGTGTGTGTGTGTTTGTGTGTGTGTGTGTGTGTTTGTGTGTGTGTGTGTGTGAGTGTGTGTGTGTGTGTGTGTGTGTGTGTGTGTGTGTGTGAGCTCTGGCAGAGAGAGCGGCTGCTGACCAACATGAACAGGAAGCTGGTGCTGTGAGATCTGCTCTCGTCTCTCCTCACATATGTGCAGATGAATTCAATAAAGGATTATTGAATCTGTACACTTTCAACGGACTGACAAAAATGACAAGAGAATATTAAAAACATCTTCATTTGCGAACAGATTTGGAATGACATGCATTGAAATGATGATGGACTGATCATCATCATCATCATCATCATCATCAGCTCACACACCAGCCAATCCCACGACAGGAGCGAGCAGGACAAACAGACATGCAGACGAGCCGCACATTATTCACAGAATTTAAGCAGAAGAATCACTCACAACATCTCAACAGCAAAACAGGTTACGGAAATATACTGTATATATATATATAGTAAAGTGTAATTTATTCCTGTGATCAAAGCTGAATTTTCAGCATCATTACTCCAGTCTTCAGAGTCACATGATCCTTCAGAAATCATTCTAATAGGTCGTTTGTAGTGTGTCTTTTCTGTGGCCCCTGAATAATTACAGCATGAATAGATGTTCTCCAGGGGCCCGGGGTCACTCTCTGGAGTCACACAGAAACACACGGCACATTAATAATTACAGGAATATTCCCGCCGGAGGCCAAACGCACTGCTTCAGAGTAACTCACTAACTGGTTACGGTTAATGTGTCACCATGACCTGCTAACACACGCTGACCGTCAGACGCCGCAGTTAAACTGCCATCACACCAACATGTGAGTCTCAACAAATAAACTTGTATTACAGACAAGCACATTTCATCCAGGAAAACCAGACAAAAATCCTGATGACTCATGCTGCACTCAGGGGCGGAGCCAATCAGAGCGCTGCAGGATGACATCACAACCCGGAAGACTAATTCACTGTCAACTTATGTTTACCACAGATCTTTTTCACTCATAAGTTGAAAAACCTCATTAAAAACCCACAACACAAGAGAAGCAGCAGTGAATTATTCTTCCAGGTTCTGACGTCACTCCTGCGCCGCTCAAGAATGAGAAAGAATGAGCTTTAGAATGAGAACGTCCCTCTGAAACCAGTTTCCTCCTCAGAGTTTCTGTCTTGTTTTCAGCACAAACATCTAAACATTCTTAAATCAAGATACATTTACTGGAAAAGAGAAATGACTGAAGATATAAAGACTTTTTTAGTGAAAAATGTGTCAAAAGTAAGTGAGTTTGTGCTTAAAACCAGAACAAATATCTGACAGTGGAGTCAAAAAATGAACTTGTTTTCTCTTTGAATCAAGATTTTAATTTGCAGATATTTGTTCTTGTTTGAAGCACAAACTCACTTACTTTTGATGCATTTTTTCACTAAAAAAGACCTTATATCTTCAGTCATTTTCCTTCCATTTTCCAGTAAATGTATCTTGATTTAAGAACGTTTAGATGTTTATGCTGGAAAACAAGACAGAAATACATGATTTTTGCAAAGTTTCTACAACTGAACACGAATGGGCAAAAGATGACAGTCAGCACATCATGTGTTTCCAGCTGTTAGAGATGAATGTGAATAACAGACAGAACACAGATCACGTGACATTCATCTGACTCCATTAATGCTCTTCTGCCCTCTACAGGTGACTGACAGTCATGAGCGCTTCTGTTACAAACACCAGTCACTAATACTTCCTGATTGGCTTCTTCTAATAATTACACGGTTAATAGCAAACTGTGTCACGTGAACTTCATGTAGCGCTGCTCACACACACACACACACACACACACACACACTCAAATCTAATTTGTAGACATCAGACAGTATATTTTGAATGAAAGTAAAGTATATGACTCCGGTTAGAAGAGCAGCTCGATTACAGCATCACAGACACACAATAATCACACAATCCAGCCATAACCCGACAGATCACACACCTGACGATGATTTATATGAAGATCAAACAATAAACACAGATCTCACCTTGTGATCAAACTCTTTAAAACTCTGTAAAAACAGCGTCAGCTCGCGGTCATCATTCACGCCACACATTTCTTTCTGTGACTCTCATTAACAGCTTTTCATTTAAATCTTCTGTTTATTCGCTGTTTGACACTGAATCACCGGCAGTGACGCGTTTCACGGGGATTCCGACACTTACGAGTTTTTATAACAGTAAAAACCCTATAATGTTAAATGTTATATATTGTAATGTAATATTAGTGTTAGCTATAATGTATTGTTTATTAAAATAAAACTGATTAAAATATGTGAAAACGTTCCTGAACATTTTTTTAAATGTTTTGAAAACGTTTTTTATACGAATATTAAAGGGAACATTATATTCTACAAACATTATGGGAACGTTCTGACGCAAAATAACATTTAAAAACCGTAATGAACTAAAACGTTTCAGGAAAGATCTTTCTTTCCCTCTTACTGTAAATATAGCGGATCTGTAGATTTATTTGACTGCTGAAAACAAGCATGAACATGTCAGAATGATTTTTATTGTCATGTGATCATATATTTTGGAACCACCCATCATTTCTGCCAAAGTGTGGAAGAGTGAAGCACCTGTGAGGAGTGGAAGGCACTGATTTACTTTCAAAACTGTCAAAGTGAAATTTTGTCTGTTTCATCAAAGCAAATGTGTCCAGGTCTAAAAATATTTATGATGCATATTGGTGATTTAGCAACATATAAAACCATGCAAATCATGTAGCTAAATATTAGCCTGAATTGGTAAGCTAGCTAGTTTTTTTCCAAAATGGCAGCTATGGGGCAAAGTGAGCCAAATGCTGTGGGGTAAATTGAGCCAGCGTTTTAACTTGCCCCACCATAAGGCACTGAAGTTAAGTTAAAACTCTGAAGAATAAACTGGTATAATTTCAGTTTATCTTTTTTCTAACTGGTTTAGTTTATCTTTTTTCTCGAGTTTATTTGATACAGTGTACAACATCAAATCCTTCTCAGATATGAACCAGAAGATGTTTTTGATCATATTTTCCCCTCCAGTCCCCAAATGGCCTAACATGGTAAAAACTATCAACCTTTTGACTAAAATGTTTATTAGTTTCAGTGACATTTATTCATTTCTAATTCAGTTTCTATTTAATTTTACTCAACAAACTCTGTTTAGTCTGTTTTGGGGAAGGATACAACTTTGGTGTTCAACATATTGCAATGCAAATAATTAAAGATACTGAAATTTCAACTTCATTTGGTTGGTTTTGTGTTGTTTAGGTTAGTTTAAAAAAAAAAAGGAAATACGATTATTTGTAAAAAGAAATTTGATTATTAAATTCATTTTTAAAAGAGGTAAATTATCTTTACAATTTCACATGATTTTGATTCAGATTGAGATGGTCAGTTTATACCCAGATGGAGCAACTTACCCCTAACCTGGGGTAAATTGAGCCACAGGAATTTTTTTAATAAGAAGCCATATTTTTAGAACCCTTGTTTGTCGTAGATGTATTCTGTTAATTTAAAATGATAGAAAACATCCTGAAATTACTTTACATACTTTCACTGTTCTTGTTTTGATGATTCGTTTCATTAATCAAGTCTTAATATCTTCAGTCATTTCTCTTCTCCAGTAAATGTATCTTGATTTAAGAATGTTTAGATGTTTGTGCTGGAAATCAAGACAGAAACACTGAGGAAGAACATCATGTTTGCAGTGACAGTAGGAGTGTGAAGATGTGTATCTGAATTTCAGACAGATCAGTGTGTTTAAGGGCCGAACGTCGGAGTGTTTGGACTCATAACAGTCAGAAACGGGACAGTAATGTAAGAATCACTTCACCGAGCGACTGTAGGAGGAGTTACTGAGAGAACCGGCTCTACTAGTTTCACTGTAATTTCCTTCTTTAGAGTCTCATTAACTGTCCTCAATATCATTGTGCCAAAGAGTCGCACACAAACGCAAGGACAATAGAGGAACAAGGACATTCGCTGGGGGGAAAAGTTCAGATTACAGGTAAGAGACGGGCAGAAGAGAAGGACAAACTCTCACTGGATCTCAGAGATTAAAGGCAGTTATGCTATTATGTATCTGCTCATTTATATATATATATATATGAACGTGTGCTTGTGAACTTGAGCTGCTCTGTTAATTTACAACTCTGAAGGACTGTTGATTAACTCGACTAACAACAACAACAACCGGACAGAGAGTTTCACCGCCGTCTGAAGTCTCAAAAGTGCAAAGAGTGAGAATCATCTAATGAGTTAAAGATTGTCATTAATAAAATGTGATGATGAGGACCAGAAGGAGAACTGTGATTGAACGGCCTCTTGTCTCTGGAGCGACTGGTTTGTGCTTGAGGAGCTGGACCCAAATGGTTGAATGATATTAATGCAGCCTGGAATCATAAATCACACCGTTTGGGTTCATTTGAGCCTGATTTCTGTCTCCTGATGGAGTTCGTGTTTCTCACCGCTGTCAGTCAGGCTTTAAAAGACACATAATGTTCAGTTATAAGGGTTCCTGCAGGTTTTATGAGTGTAAATTTAAGACCTTTGTAAGACCAAATAAAGAAAATTTAAGGAATCAATTGAAGGGAACACAATACAGCAATATGTTCTTGAAATGTAAATGTCTATAGGGAGAAAACAATGAGTTGTATTAGCAACACTTCCAACAGCTTGAATACGTCTGCTCAACCACTAGAATATGAACATTTACTGTATCTTCTGATCACACTGCAAAACAAATCACGTTCTTCCTCAGTATTTTTAGTGCAATTGTCTAAAGATTCAAGATACAATTACTGGAGATACAAAATGACAGAATATGAAGTCTTGTTTTCTGTGAAATTGATTAAAACTGCTTAAAACAAGAACAAATATCTGCCAGTGGCTAACCCTAAACTCAATGACAAACATTTGTTCTTGTTTTAAGCATTAATTTTGTTATTCAGTTTTTCAAGACTTCAATTTTACATTTGCATCTCAAGTAAAGGAAAAGAAAACAGGACAAAAATACTGAGGAAGATATAATTTTTTTTCAATGCATGCAACATTTAATGCCAAAACTTTATGAATTTAAAGGGGACCTATAATGCCCCTTTCACAAGATTTGTCTGTGTTTATGAAGTTTCAGCTCAAAATACCCCACAGATCATTTATTATAGCTGGTCAAATTTGCCCCTATTTGGGTGTGAGCAAAAACACGCCGTTTTTGTGTGTGTCCCTTTAAATGCAAATGAGCTGCTGCTCCCGGCCCCCTTTCCAGAAGAGGGTGGAGCTTTAACAGCTCACGCTTCGGTCGCTCAACAACAACAAAGCTGGAGAATCTCACGCAGCCAAAATGAGGATTGTCAGTAACGGTGTTCAGCCTTACATTGTTCAAACCGGAGTCGACACTGATGGAGAGACTCAGGAAGAAGTTACAACTTTTAGACGTTTCTGAATGGTTAGTGGATAAATTTATGTAGTTGCTGTGGAGTTGATTCAACTCATCCACTAGCATGTGCGTCATGTTAATCTTTTGTGTTGAATTGACCCTCGTTTGTGAAGCAGTCCGGCGTAAAATGACGGCATGTCAACAACACTCTACTACAACAACTCTTCCTCTTCTCTAAAGCAGCCCAACATGGCCCCGCCCCCTTTGTTGTGTGTTCTCGGGGGCGGGGTTTATGTAAATTTTAGGGTTTGTGATGTCACCAACCCAGGAAGAAGCTTGTTGTAGTCCCTACCAGCCGTTTGTTGTAGTCCTTAAACAGAGAATTCTGTAAAGGAAAATATCTCTCTTTGCATTGAACTTTGAGTGTCGTAACTTTGCAGATGTTGTTCATGATCAAACAGCAACATTACACACTAACTAAAGTTAAAAAAGTCAAATCATAATCAACCACCCCTTTAAGACTTTCTGCTCTGATTTAAGACCTTAAGATGAGAAATGAAATGATCTGAATAATGACTCTATTGTCTTTTAGAAGTGCTTTACAGCAGAGAGTTTGCATCATTGATTCTGTTATTTTCCTGCTTGAATTTTCACCTGTTTTCTCTCTTTCTCAGGATGACGGAGAACGTGCGCCGCGTGGTGTCCAAAGACGGCCACAATAACGTGAAGATTGATAACGTGGAGGGAATGATCAAGCTCTTCCTGCACGACATCTGGACCACGGTGGTGGACATGAAATGGCGTTATAAGATCACTCTGTTCGCCTCCACCTTCGTCATGACGTGGTTCGTGTTCGGCGTCATCTTCTACCTCATCGGCCTGAGGAACGGTGACTTTGACGCAGACCCGTCCTCCAATCACACGCCATGCGTGATGAACGTGGACTCACTGACTGGTGCGTACCTGTTCTCCTTGGAGACCCAGACCACCATCGGCTACGGCTTCCGGCACGTGTCGGAGGAGTGTCCTCTGGCCATCGTGACACTGGTGGTGCAGCTGGTCCTCACGGGGCTGGCGGAGATCTTCGTGACCGGCGCATTCCTGGCCAAACTGGCGCGACCCAAGAAGCGCGCGGGAACCATCAGGTTCAGCCGCTCCGCGGTGGTCTGCAAGCAGAACGGGAGGCCGTGTCTGATGGTGCGAGTGGCCAACCTGAGGAACAGCCTCCTGATTCAGTGCCAGCTCTCGGGGAAACTGCTGTCGGCCCACGTCACGCAGGAGGGCGAGAAGACCCTCGTCCACCAGGCCAGCGTGGACTTCCACCTGGACTCCAGCGGTGAGTGTCCGTTCCTGCTGCTGCCGCTCACCTTCTACCACGTGCTGGACGACCGAAGCCCGCTGGCCGGTCTCACGGCCGACGACCTGCCGAGACGAGAGTTGGAGCTGCTGGTCACCCTCAACGGCACTGTGGAGTCCACGGCCGCCACCTGCCAGAGCCGCACGTCTTACGTGCCGCAGGAGATCCTGTGGGGTTACGAGTTCAAACCGGTGCTGTCCAACACACACGGCGGCAAACTGGCCGCAGACTTCAGCTTCTTCGACCAGGTGCAGGTCTGCAGCGACCCGCCGACGCTCAACACGGAGAAGCTGCAGCTGGAGGAGGAATACAGACGGGAGTGAAGAGACCACATGATGAAGAAACAGATGGAAAACTGGTCAATCTTTCTGGAAGTCAGATCTTATCTGTGTGGAACGACGGCACCACAACCACAACCAGAACACTCTAGTTACTCCTTATTCATGTTTCTGGTCTCATTGGGAATGATTTACCAGTGACTATTTAAACTGTAATTTATTCCTGTGATCAAAGCTGGATTTTCAGCATCATTACTCCAGTCTTCAGAGTCACATGATCCTTCAGAAATCATTCTAATATGATGATTTGCTGCTCAAGAAACATTTATGATTATTATCAATGTTGAAAACAGTTGTGCTGATTCATATTTCTGTGGAAACTGTTATACATTTTATTCTTCAGGATTCTTGGATGATTAGAAAGTTCAAAAGAACAGCATTTATTTGAAATAGGATCTTTTGTAATATTATAAATGTCTTTACTGACACTTTAATGCGTCCTTGATGAATAAAAGTATTTCTTTACTTTAAAAATATATTACTGACCTCAAACTTTTGAATGGTGGTGTATCACAGTTTCCACAGAAATATGAACTGTTTTCAACATTGATAATAATCATAAATGTTTCTTGAGCAGCAAATCATCATATTAGAATGATTTCTGAAGGATCATGTGACACTGAAGACTGGAGTAATGATGCTGAAAATTCAGCTTTGATCACTGGAATAAATTACACTTTACTATATATTCACATAGAAAACAATGTTTGTCTTATTTAATGAGAATATAATGTCTTACTCCACCATTAATCGCTCTTGTTTATCATCCATCTTCACACAGAGACACTTTCACCATTCAATCTGTCCACAATTTGTATTTTCTGTGTTTTTGGATTGTTTTACTCTAATATATTTTAATCCGTTTAACAACTTCTGAAATTGTTTTAGGAAAAGTATTTGATCCATGTTTCTCCTTGAATAAATATGAGACTTATATTTGTGTTTTAAACCCAACAAACTGTGGAGAAAGATACATTGTCTTCAAATGATTGTATAGTTCACGACTGTTGTGGCAACACAGAGATGCTCAGACGGCCAGTGTGTGTGTGTGTGTGTGTGTGTGTGTGTGTGTGTGTGTGTGTGTTTTGGGGCAACAGTCGCTGGTCTCTGTTTATGAAAGGATCAACAGACAATGTGGGTGTTTCTTTACTCAAACGAGAAGAACAACATTGTTAAAAATTATTTATTAAAATGATTCAGTAGAAAACCATATAATTTATCCAAGTATATGTTTTCTTCCCTTTGTCAACAATCTCAGAGCATCAGGGCGTCTCTGACCGATCTGATCTGATCTGGGTTCAGTGGATCAGAGCCCATGTGCTGCGCCAGTCCAGCGTCATACGAACACACGTGTGCGTTCACTGTAAACAACTGATAATACAGAGAATCACTCAAACTGCTGGAGCGTTTCGCCTCTTTGGTCTGTTTCTCTACGTCTGTGATAAAATGTCTGTGTTTGGCTGGCTGAGATCAACTCGTAGTGTTTAAATGCATAAGTTATATATCTATTATATAAAAAGAATTATAACACTGAATTGTATACTTCAATCTAACAAACGCACAGCGTTTGCGACTCAGAACATCATCATAAAAATTAATAATAATACAAATACTGGTATCTTTGGTGAATCTCTTCAGCTGAATCTCTCTGTAAGGTATGGAAGTTTGTTTCTGCCACGGAATACAAAAAAATTACTGCAACTTTTTGCTTACAGTTCTGACTTTTTTCTGTTTAGATATAAACTCAGAATTGTGAGATATAAATTGGGAGAAAAATGGCAGAATTGCGAGTTATAAACTCAGAACTGCAAGAAAAGAGTCAGAATTGCGCAATAAAAAGTCACAATCACTTTTTTTTATTGAGTTATTCCGTGGCTAAAACAAGCTTCCGCAGTAAGGCACTGGTTCATATAAATGCACCTCGGTCTTTAAAGGTTTGAGGTCGTTAAAACATCTGAAAGCTTTAAATTCCAGTTTTCAACATTTTCAAGGCAAATATCGATCTCTGATGCCATACGGACAACATAATACTGATAAATATGGCAAGACATTAATCTTCATCTTCTCACATACCTCAGCGCCCTGTCTCACCTCACGCGTCTGTCTGTCTGTCTTCCTCTGACCTGTCTCACGTTCTGTCGCTCTCTCTCTGAACTCTCTCTGATATGTGTGTTTGTACAATAAGGTACACATGAACATATAGACAAATAAGTACTTGATCATGCAGCGGGGTCATTAACAGCAGCCCCTTTTACATGTTATATTGCCACTTTCACATTCCCGTTGCTGAATCCATGCGGCTCCCGGATTACAGACGGTTTCTCCTGCTTTAAATACGGCGAGTGCCTTCCTCCGGCAGTGGCGGCGGATGGTTGTGTTTCTCCAGTTTGTCTTGAGATGTCTAGTAGTAGGAGGGCATGTGTGTGGCGGGGTGTCGTGGTCCGGGGTAGATTCCCGCCGCCGGTGCGTTCCAGTACGGGCTCGGACCGCCGAAGAAGCCGGACGAGGTGACGTTCATGGCCTGAGGATGCGGCGACACGAAGTTCATCTTCTGCGGGTGCGGGTGGTACGAGCTCATGTAGGACAGATCCGCCGGGTACTTGTACATGGACGAGTCGGGCGGGTGCGGCTGAAGGGCCTGCGCGATCCCGTGGAAGTCGAACTTGTACGCGTAGCGTTTGCCGTGCACTTTGGTCATGATGTTCTTGTCGTAGTAGTAGCGCAGGGCTCGACTCAGCTTGTCGTAGTTCATGTTGGGTTTGCTCTTCCTCTCACCCCAGCGCCGCGCCACCTCGTCTGGGTCGGTCATCTTGAACTCGCCGTTGGTTCCTTCCCACGTGATGCAGGACGAGTTGGAGCTGTCGGACAGAAGCTCCAGGAGGAACTGCCACAGCTGGATCTGACCAGAGCCTGATAACACATTAGGGTTAAAACTTTAATGAATTAACAAATTATACAATTACTAGAAGTTTATACAACTTTATCTGCATACATACAGTACATTCACGTAATGCGATATATACTATATAGCAAAACTCAACTGTTATTGTTTATACAGTTTCATTGCAAAATGTAACTATATATCGTACAGCTGTATATATTGTCGCAAAAGTTAACTATATTGTACAATTCTATATATCGTAGCAAAACATGACTATATGTCGTTCAGTTCTATACATTGTAGCAAAACGTAACTATATATTGTACAGGTCTATATACCATCGCAAAGCGTAACTATATCATACAGCTATATATATAATTGCAAAACAGTAACTATATATCGTTCATCTCTATATATCATAGCAAAACATAACTATATCATACAGCTCTATATATTGTCACAAAACGTAACTATATATCGTTCAGGTCTATATACTGTAGCAAAACGTAACTATATATCGTACAGATTTATATATCGTAGCAAAACATAACTATATATCGTTCAGTTCTATATCGTTGTGAAAAGTAACTATATATCGTACAGCTCTATATATTGTCGCAAAACGTAACTATATATCGTTCAGGTCTATATATCGTAGCAAAACATAACTATATATCGTACAGGTTTATATATCATAGCAAAACATAACTATATATCGTACAGCTCTATATATTGTCGCAGAATGTAACTATATATCATACAGCTGTATATATCATCGCAAAACATAACTATATATCGTACAGCTCTATATACCGTAGCAAAACCTAACTATATTGTAAAGCTCTATATATCCTCGCAAAATGTAACTATATATCGTTCATCTCTATATATCATAGCAAAACATAACTATATATCGTACAGCTCTATATATTGTCGCAAAACGTAACTATATATTGTACAGCTCTTTATATTGTCGCAAAACGTAACTATATATCGTTCAGGTCTATATATCGTAGCAAATATATACAATATATAGTTCATATTGCGATGAACTATATATTGTACAGCTCTTTCTATCATCGCAAAACATAACAATATAACATACAGCTCTATATATATATATATATATCGTAGCAAAGCATCAATATATATCGTACATATTCTGATATTATAAACATTAACATCATGATTTTCTGTAAAGCTGCTTTGAAACAATGTGTGTTGTGAAAGTCGCTACATAAATAAATCTGACTTGACTGAATCTAGAAAAGCTTTGACTCTCACCTGGATTCGCCAACCTGCTGCTCGTCGGCCCTAAAATCTGATACGGATCTACGGAGAAGAGACAAACAACACATCAGACACAGATGTACCAGTTCAGTTGATTTATGCTCTATTTGATTTCCTTTATTTAAGCTTTCTGCATTTGTTTCTGTCATGTATGACTATTGTATCTAGTGTCATACATAATACGGTAAATGTGGTATGTTAACTATAAAAAAAAAGTGCAATTTTTCCCCAAAATGTGGAAATTAAAGCAACAAAATCAGTCATTCCCATCACAAAATTCACCAGAAGAAAAGTAAAATCCTGGTGGGACTGATTTATACAGTATATGTATACTACACCAAATAAAAATATAAATATGTATCTTGTAAAGAAGCATCACTGACACAGAATGAAGGCTTCTAAGCATTTGTGTCTGCATTACCCATGATCCTCTCACCTAACTGAGCTCTCTGCTCTTCAGCTTTGGTCAGGATGGCAGCAGAACTCTGAGAAACTAATAAAAAGACACATTCAGGTTAAACACCGTCTCTTAAAGTGGCGTAAAGCGAGCAGAACGTGCACGTCTGTCCAACCTTTAGCTGCAGATACGGGCTGAGTCCATCCAGAGCGTCTGACCGCATCGTAACTCACATCTGTGAGAGACAAACACATCACGTCATGTGCCGTTCACTTGAATGTGTGAGTGTGTGTGTGTCTGTCTGTCTGTGAGTGAGTGTGTGTGTGTGTGTGTGTGTGTGTGTGTGTGAGTGTGAGTGTGTGCGTGTCAAGTCAAGTCACCTTTATTTATATAGCGCTTTATACAATACAGATTGTTTCAAAGCAGCTTTACAGTGATAACAGGAAAATGATGCATTTCGGCTGTTCAGCTGAAGTCAGTTTAGTGTTGATTCAGTTCCAGCTTTTTTCAAGATGAATTTAGGTGTCTTTCCAAAATGGGACACTTGAGACTCCAAAAGGACATCAAATAACCAATTGATATAAATTTATGCACACCAAAGCTAAAAACATTACAGATAAAAACTTTTCAGAATTTAGTGTACAGTATCTGTACAGTGCAAAAGAAAAGAGCCTGTTTACTTTTTAGACAAGACAAGCTGCAATACCGAACAGGACCACATGGAGATGCTAAAAAACCCTAAACCAACAGCCTTGATCTGACTGCATTTACCTACTAACTACAGTACACAGATCCATTCAGAGTTACTAAACACATGACAAATCAAAACATTATTCTGAATATGTGGAAACAACATTAATGTACTGAAACATGTCTGATAAACACAATGTGCGATCAGTATGTCGAGAACGCACACATACACGGTTTGTTTGTGCATCAATATAACGGACTCATGAAACTGAACAACACCTGTACGGAAAATACCATTAACCTGATATAACATCTATAGAAGTCTATACAATGTCCTCACTAATATAGTGAAACAAACGTGTGTGTGTGTGTGTGCGTGTGTGTGACCTGCTCTGCTGGCTCCTCTGCTGCCGTCTGGAGGGTAAACGGGGGCGTTTGGGAAGATAAAACTCGCTCCTCCTGAAGACACACATGAGCAGAAGACACGACATCAGCGACACCACGCCTGCGTTTCAACAGATGGATCGCATTCAGCATCATGCAGCACATGCACAAGAACTGGGGAACCGCAGCGCCGCATGCACATCAGACAGTGTGTGTGTGTGTGACTGTTGTAAGCAGTGGGGGCGGGGTCAGACGCGGTGGGGGCGGGGTCAGAGGCGGTCATGGGGTGGAGCTGCAGTGCTGCTTACCTGTATTGCGAGCATGCATTAACCGCGGGGAGTTTTGCAAGGCTTTGTCAACATCATCTGAAGTCAAATGAGGAAGTGGAGCTGAGAAACAAAACATTCAGTAACACATGAAAAATAAAAGAATAAAACAACTGAACAAACATCCTGTGACATGATGCTGACAGAGAGACAGATGAAGACAGACAGATGAAAACAGTGGAAACAGGGAACGTCTATCTCTCTCATCTCATGCATATCAGAGAAAAATTATCTCTACTTCACATATTTCACCCCAAAATCCGCTGCAAGAATGTTTTACGCTGTGCCAGTTGAAAACTCTTGTTATTGTAATGCACAGAAATCTTATTCTCAGCACTGCTGTCATGTTAATTTAATTAAATAAATGATATAATATAAATACTGTACACTTTACAGTGATAACTGAAGGTGAAATGAGCTTCTGTTTAACAAAATCTCATTTTATATAATTTAGTTCAAAATTACATATTTTTAAAATCAAAATTTTACGTAAAAATTTAAATGATAATATAAATTTGAAAAATTCTTTAGATTTCAGGGGGAAGTATGACCTGGACAGGTTTGATAAGATTCACACAGGTACATTGTGATTTATTAATGCATGTTAATGAGTCGTGTGAATGTGAGGTCAGAGGTCAGCGGAGTGAATGAGGTCAGAGGTCAGCGGAGTGAATGAGGTCAGAGGTCAGTAAAGCGTCATGATGAGCTGCTGATGCAGACACACACACACAGAGACGGACAGACGAGCGTGACACTCACTCTCTCTGAGGTAGTGCAGGTGCGACAGCAGGATGTCGGCCGTGTAGCTGCTGGTCAGACGCTGGACGTCATCTTTGGTCATCTTGCAGAGCTCCTTCCCATCAATGCTGTGGAAGAGAGACACATCCACCTCGGGCAGCCCGTACTCCTTCACGGCCCATTCCAGCCACTGACGCACATGATCCACCGACCACAGACTGGGATCTGCAGACCAGAGCCAAAGTTACTCACACTTTTATTCATTTGATTTGATTCATTTGAACATTCTATTAAAAATAGTATAGTTATTCCTTCATATTTAAAATATTTAAAAAATAAACACAGACTAATCAAGTGCCATTAAATTGCTCTTCTTGACATTTTAATCCTAATTCCAGTTTAATTAGACTGAACTTTAGTCATAGTTCCACTCCTAGTTAACACAGATCCAAAGCATTGACTAATGGCAGAACTAATCAACTAGTTGTTCATCTGAATGAATCTGCAGTGTGTTTGAGCGTCTCCGATCACTATCACGCATCCGGTCTAAACTCCTCCTAAACATTCTTGTGTGCCGCGTGTCTATTGTCCCGCTTCATGAGAGGGAAAAACAGGATGTTGTTGCTGCACAGCATCACTGTCCCGTACAACTGAGCAGGAAGTTACACAGAAACTCTTACTCAAGACATGAAACCTGCATGCAGCGCACACACACACACACAGGGTGAGTGTGTGTGTGTGTGTGTGTGTGTGTGTGTGTGTGTGTGATTGAGTGTGTGTGTGTTTGAGTGTAAACAAGTAAAATTTTGAGATCTGACCTCCAAAATCTTTACAGTGTGTTTGTGATGGTAAGAAATGGCAAAGCAACCAAACGGGTGTCGCACTTTACCATCTAACAGGAGAGCAAAGGCATTTTGTTTAACAAAATCACTATTCATTGTAAAAAGTGCTGACCTGCAATTGTTACCTTGAAGAGCTATTTCTGCTTGATTTAAAACTAAACTTAGTTTTAGCCATAAAAAAATACAGTTTTGATGTGCAAAAAAAGGGTCCTCCATTAGATGGTAAAGTGTGACACCTGTTTGGTTGCCTTTACATTTAACTATCTATCTATCTATCTAACTATCTATCTATCTATCTATCTATTTCTGATAAACTCATTAACTCGAAAGGATTTCTGAGTTAATCAGTGATGTCTGTGTGTGTGTGTGTGTGTGTTTGAGTGTGTGTGTGTGTGTGTGTGTATATGTGTGTTACCTGCAGGTACGATGACTCTGCGTTCATTGGTGATCATGTTGGGCGGCGGCATGTGTTTGTCCTCCATGTAGTTGCTGTACATCACTGGAACATTCGCAGCTGGAGAGATTTTACCTTTGACCACTGGACAGTCATCAGGAGAATTTCTGCACACACACACACACACACACACACATACACACACACAGGTCAGATGTGCATCTTTTGAAGGAAATATCAATGCTTGCAAAAAGAACTCGGGATGCAAATATTTTGCTTTCAGATACTGAGTGCCGATCCTTCAGTTCATGCAAGTCAATGAGAGATCATCAAATTATCAAACTAAAGATAATATAAAAACAAAAACAGACTGAGATGATCTACAAAAGTAAAAATACACTTTTGGGGTTAGTATGAACTTAATACTTTTATTCATCAAGGACAAATTAAACTGATCAAAAGTGACAGTAAAGACATTTATAATGTTACAAAAGCTTCTATTTTTAAATAAATGCTGTTCTTTTGAACTTTATTCATCAAAGAATCCTGAAAAATAAAATGTATCAGTTTCCACAAAAATATGAACTGTTTTCAACATTGATAATAATCATAAATGTTTCTTGAGCAGCAAATCATCATATTAGAATGATTTCTGAAGGATCATGTGACACTGAAGACTGGAGTAATGATGCTGAAAATTCAGCTTTGATCACAGGAATAAATTACACTTTACTATATATTCACATAGAAAACAGCTGTTTTACATTGGAATAATATTTCACTATTTTTAATGTATTTTTGATTAAATAAATGCAACTTTAGTAAGCAGAAGAGACTCTTTCAAAAACATCTTACCGACCACAAACTGTTCAGCCAGAATTAATGGCAGTAATTTGTGGAGAATAAGAAGAAGAGGAGCGAGTGAATTTTTGCGGAGCGTCAGTGCAGCAGCACAAAAACACACACAGAATATGTTGATGTCCAGCATTTCTTCACATCACTCATTATTCTCACACGAGGACACAGATGTGAGGGATTCTGCTGGAATGTGCCATCAAACTCCACATCAACAGCCCACAGGCTTCAGACGAGTCCCGCTCATGTGTCGACCAACTGTTGGGCTCGTGGAGACGGAAAGTTCAACTCATGGAGCTCCTGAACTCACACGCATCCATAAAACACCAGATCAGCTTCTGTCAAACCTTGATGAGTTTTAATCATCAGAGCAACTGAGAACAGCTACACAACACACATATGATAAAATGTTCAAAAATGGTTGTTTTCTCTTATTTCTAGAGAAAGCTGATTTCCATCTGGTGAGGAACACATTATGATGATCAATGACTCTTTCATTGGATTTAACAGTCTGGGCAGAAGATCAGTGGATCATCTTTCCCTGAAATCAATCGGATTGTGGAGAGCCGCCACACGGCCACATGTTCAGAGCGACTTCTGTCTGTCTGTCACTCAAACACAGAACATTTGAATGTGTCACGTGACTCACCTGGACCCGTTCACCTGCGCTCCACACTCCATCTTGACGGTGACACGTCCGTGGGGCGGAGCCAGCCAGTCCTGCTGATGCACTCTGGGACTGAGTTTGCTCTGGCCGTATTCACCAGCGGCGGAGGCCGTCATGTCCGCTTTAGAATGAGACGCTCCGTACGAACACTCGAATAAAGACTGATCCTCACTCACCACCGACAGCGCCTCCTACAGGACAAACACACACAGTCAATGTCTCGCCGATGAGCAGTTTGGAAGCGTGTTTCTGAATTGCGAGATTAAAAAGTCGTCAGTTATCAAGCTTTCATAGTTTTGTCTGTGTTTCTGAGCTGTGATTGTGAGGAGTATGTAGGGGCTTGGTTCTGTCCATCAGCTGCTGATTGGATGTTGAGAAGTGGGCGTGGCTCTAAAGCTTGCAGGGGCGGAGTTGCACCAGAGTCTGTCATGTGTCACTGGAAGATCCAGTTATGACATTCTGATTAAACACTACGAGGTCTAAAAATATATGCAGTCTAGCTGAAATATTACTAACAATATCAAAGTTATTCTTACGTTTACTTGATAAAAATCAGCGGAAGGACTGTAGGAGATCGAGTGCGACAGGTTTATCAGATCATGTTGATCATTTAGAGGCCTTAGAAATGAGCTTTATAGGGTTAAAGACTTAAGATGAATATAAACCGTTCCACACGCAGAAAACAAGAGAAAAATCTGCCATGAGACTCAGAGAAACACCCTGCGTTACTGCGGGCAGCTCCTCTGGGATCAGCAGGAGGAAAAGGAAATGATGTCGGAAACCAGATGAATCTGCAGGCCGCTGATAACGGAGCTGTGAAGCCCATTACTGGCCGAGCGGGTCAGAGCAACCTTCACACCTCCTAACCTTCATCAGTCTGTGCGGCTTCATGAGGCAGATTCAGCTGCTGGAAAACATCAGCATTAATAAAGCTGTCAGAGCGCAAGTATGTGGAAACTCATATTCACTCTGGCTCTCAGAGCGCCAGCGCTGCATCAAACACGACAGTACGAAACAGGCCAATCACAGACGGCCATCATGGGCTCTCAGCCAATCAGAGGCAGCGATTGACAGCTGCACACCTCTACCAGAGAAAACCAGTGATAAAACACACTTCATATTCAGTGATATTGATCTGACTGACACTGACACTGTCAGATGAGAACAAAACTGAACTGAAATGAGCTGAATAATGACACTCTATAGCTGCTCTGTAGCTTAAACATTGAATTGAACTGAACATTGAACTGAATTGCATCAACACTGAACTGAATTGAAATGACACTGAAATGAACTGAATCAATATTGAACTGAATCAACACTGAACTGAATTGAATCAACAATTAATTGAACTCAATCAACACTGAACTGAACTGGATCAACATTGACCTGAATTGAATAAACACTGAAGTGAATTGAAACAACACTGAAATGAATTGAATCAACATTGAACTCAATCAATATTGTACTGAATTCAACCAACACTGAACTGAATTGAAACAACAGTGAATGGAATTGATCTGAATAATGACACTTTTAGAGCTGATTTAGAATTTAAATTTGTTTCATAATTGATGAATTTTGCAACATCAGCAGTCACTGAACTGAACTGAATCACACTGAATTAAATTGATCTGAATAGCGATGCAGTTCCTCAGAGTTTCTGTCTTGTTTTCCAGCACAAACATCTAAACATTCTTAAATCAACATACATTTACTAGAGAAGAGAAATGACTGAAGATATTAAGTCTCGTTTTATATTAACACGGTTATTTTCCTGTTTATCACTGTGAAGCTTCTTCGAAACATTCTGTACTGTATAAAGCGCTGTTTGACTTGATAAACAGAGAGAGTTTGAGCGTATGAAGCTTGAGCCTCATGAACGTCAGATCAGTGAGTGAAATAAAGGTTTTTCAGAATAAAAGCAGAGTTTCAGTCCTGCAGGAGTTTATGTGGAGCTCAATGAGCGCCTGGGTTCATTCATGCTGCGCAGCACAGACAGGAAGTGCTCTGCCACCATTTCCTGCATTCCTGACAGCACGGGATAACAGGGGCTGGGAATGGAAAAGAGGAAAAAGCCCATCCGTCGGCATTCGTGAGGCCTCTAATGGAAGATGTGGAGGAAGACGCCCATCGTTAACATCGTTAACCTCAGAGCAACATCAACACAACACTTTCCATTCAGCGCGTTTCTTCACTCCACCCTCTTACAGCTGACGCATGCGATCGTTCCTGATCTTCAGATAGACTGAACCTTCAACCAATGACGTGAGTGCGGGGCGGGGCTATCCGCTTGACTGACAGACAGGGGGAGTGTTCAGGAAACCCGTTTGAACTCAGTCAGAAATACATGTTCTAAATAAATCAGACTGATACTGTAAACAGGAATGGAAAGATCAGCCTGTTTGTGTGTTTGACTTCAGCGTATCTGATCAGACAGAAGCGCATGTTTGTCTGACTCTCAGATAAAATCATAAATCTGACTTTCAAATAAAGCTGAAGGAAACATGAAGAGAAAAACAGAGATGTGATGAGTTTCTCAGTCAAACGTCTGTGCGAATCATCTGCATGTTCAAACACACGTCTGTTTACATGTGCCGTCGATCACGTGATGATGCGATTATGAGCCGCACCGATGTTTCACTGGATCTTAAAGGGACCGATCACTAGAAACTGATCATCCTGTCATCAATTACTCTCACTCACGTCATTCAAACCTGTGGGGTTTCTTTCTTACTTTGAAAAACATTGGGAACCAAATAACATTGGACCCTGTTGACTTTCACTGTATGGACAAAAAACTCCGAGAGATTTCCATCTTTTTTCAGTGAACGATGACAGAATAATCAGTTTCTTGCATCTTCCCAACTAACAAAATGTTCTAAGAATGTTTTGCTAACGTTTCCATTAAGTTATGAAAACGTTGTTTCTGAATGTTAAAAATTTATTAAATGCTTTAAAAACGTTTTTTCTTGGTTATGTGAATGTTAAGTGCGAACGTTACTTTTGAATGTTCTCTGAACGCTCTGAAACAACTAGTAACATTTAAAAAACGTTAAACAAACATCCAACTAAAATGCTTCAGGAAAAACGTTCCATGAACGTTGTATAAATGTTTTGAGAACACTATTGTGACCAGTTAACTTTGAACAAACGTTCTATTAACGTTACTGGAAGAACGTTAACCAAGAACGTTCCCTGTTCATTTCTGTGTATTACAGAGTTACACGTTTAGAAACAAAAGAAACCAAATGTATGAAAAACTAGAAAACTCTTCCTGACTGAATAAAGTCTCACAGAACAGATCTCAGTACAGACATGAAACTTGTGTTCATTCAGCATGAGAAAAACACAGAAGCGATAAAACAATGAAACAGCCACTGTCTTTAAAACTAGTTTGACTTTTACTTTTTTAGACTCTTACTTTTCGACCTTTTTTATGTAAATGACAAAGTTACGACCATCTTGAAGAAAGAATTAGGAGACTAACTTTTCAGACTAGTCTAAGCAGTTTATGCGTTCGGCCACAGATCTGAAGCAGATGCAAAATACATAGAATTAGTGAAGAGAATAAAATACTAACTAAAAGTAAAGAAACAGCCAACAGCTTAAAACACTAAACTTTCAGCAAACACAGTTATTCGTTTAGTCCAGTCTGTTAATCAGTCTAACATGTCGTTCTTAAATTTGACCAAAGTTTTTTGCAGTTGTTTCATAATTGATGAATTTTGCAACATCGATGTTTGCATCATTGGTTCTGTTATTTTCCTGTTTATCACTGTGAAACAATCTGAATAAAGCGCTGTAGAAATAAAGCTGACTGGACTAAAAGTCCTAAAAGTTACGGCCAGCCTTAAAGAAAAAAGAGACGACTAACTTGTACCAACTGGCCACAGATTTGACCAAAAAATCTAAACAAACATGAACATCACACAAACTCTCAGTTTAGAGCTGAAGATGATCAGAAATCATCAGCTCGCAGTGAGAAAAGGAAATCTAGTTGTTTGGGTGTCACCCGTTCATCCTAACGAGTGTCTAACGAAGCAGTCGTCTTACCTTGATGGTGCTGGCCATGGCGGAGCAGGACGAGCCGTCTTCGGCTCGAGCGTGTGTGTGTGTTTACGGCGATGTGTGTACGCTGCGGTTCTGCCGAACGCGGTTTGGAGCGGATGAGATTGTGCTAAAGCTGGAAGTGAAGTCAGCCTGAGCAGGAAGAGCTTTCTATTGGTTCTGGACGCTGCAGCTCGAAGAAACAGGATATTTGGGAGAGCAGAGATAAGCTGAAGTCAAACAATGATGTTTTTCTGGACGCTGCATGAATGTGCGTGAGACGGAGAGAGAGAGAGAGACAGGTGCAGACAGACAGACAGGATGCAGATGTGTGTTACAGCGCTGCTCTGACCTCTGACCTCTGACTCTCTTCAGGTGTGACGAGCAGTTTGAGTTTTAGACCATCGGAGTGAGGAGCTTCTGAGAGCCAGTCTGAGGGTCAAGACTCGATTTTAGGGTTAAGATTAGAATTAGGTTTAGCTTAGGGTTAAAATAAATGTGTGTGTGTGTGTGTGTGTCAGGGTGTCTCTCCTGTGTTCAGTGATTTCATCACACTAAAGTGTCTCACTGTGACTTCCTCATAATAACTGACGTTACTCAAGAGCATCTGCTGCTGATGAACACAAGATACACACACACGCTCACATACACACACACACACTCACGCACACGTAAAGCATATACTGCAACAGGTGCTTCTCAATCCAACATGCATTAGAGTCACAGCGTGATAATAATTATATAATATATAAGATACACCACCGTTCAAAAGTTTGGGTCAGTAAGAATGTATTTAAAAAATTTTTTCAACTTTTATTCATCAAGAATGCATTAAATTGATCAAAAGTGACAGTAAAGACACTGAAAAATAAAATGTATGATGTATCAAATATGAAACTGTTTTCAACATTGATAATAATCATAAATGTTTCTTGAGCATCAAATCATCATATCAGAATGATTTCTGAAGGATCATGTGACACTGAAGACTGAAGTAATGATGCTGAAAATTCAGCTTTGATCACAGGAATAAATTACACTTTACTATATATTCACATAGAAAACAACTGATTTACATTGTAATAATAGTATAATATCTGTATAATATTTCACTATATTTACAGTATCTCTGATCAAATAAATGCAGCCTTCGTGAGCAGAAGAGAATCTTAATTATTCCAAACTTTTGAACGGTAGTGTATCTTGCATTATATAAACATTTTCTTGATGCAACATTAAGGGAACATTCCATTCTTCAAACATTATGGGAACGTTACTTCCGAATGTTCAAGTAGAAACATTTAAAAAACACTTCAACATTTAACTAAAACACTTCAGAAATAAATGTTTCTGTTCTAACGTTCTGAGAACATTAGTAAAGACCAGATAACTTTGAACGAACGTTCTATTAACGATACGAAGATCAGACTCACGTGAAGATCATCTTGTGTTCGCGGTCGCACAGACGGACGGAACCTGAACCAGAGGAACTTCTGTCCCGCTGCGGCGCAGAACTCATCTGACCGGACAGATCACCGTGAATCCTGTGAGTGTGTGTGTGTGTGTGTGTGTGTGTGTGTGTGTGTGTGTGTGTGTGTGAGCGCGTCTCTGTCACTGCTTGGCGCTCGTCCTGCTGAGACTGCTGGATAACAAATGTCTGGAGATCTGCAGGTTTTCTGCACATGCTGAACGTGAGCAAACCTCCAGACGCTCCTCCATCACAACAGAGACTGACCCTGCGACTGAATGCTTCACTACTGTTGAGTGTGTGACGGCAGAACACTAGACGACCCAGTACACAGTATCTGAGAAACAGCAGACGGATGAACCCGGAGGACCTGCTACTTCTGCTGAGAGTCTGAAGTGTTCATCTTTAATATCCCATGTGACGCTGTGACACAATTACTGTGACATATTTAATAAAAAAATTAATTTTAAAAAGATATGTAATTAAAGTTTGCTAGACAAGAGCAGTGAGTGATATTAAGAGCAGGTTAGACTTTTATTTTGACATAATACATGTTTTGTCCTGTTTGATTACAATTCTTTGAGACAGACAGACAGATAGATAGATAAATAGATAGATAGATAGATAGACAGACAGACAGATAGATAGATAGACAGACGGACGGACGGACAGACAGACAGACGAACAGATGGACAGACAGACGGACAGACAGACAGACAGATAGATAGATAGATAGATAGACAGACGGACGGACAGACAGACAGACAGACGAACAGATGGACAGACAGACGGACAGACAGATAGATAGACAGACAGACAGACAGATGGACGGACGGATGGATAGATAGATAGATAGATAGACAGACAGACAGATAGACAACAGACAGATGACAGACAGATAGACAGACAGATGGACAGACGGACGGATGGATAGATGGATAGACAGACAGATAGAGAGATAGACAGACAGACAGACAGATAGATAGATAGATAGATAGATAGATAGATACAGACAGACAGACGGCCAGACAGATAGACAGACAGATGGACAGACGGACGGACGGATGGATAGATAGATAGATAGACAGACAGACAGATAGACAACAGACAGATGACAGACAGATAGACAGACAGATGGACAGACGGACGGACGGACAGATGGATAGACAGACAGATAGATAGATAGATACAGACAGACAGACGGACAGACAGATAGACAGACAGATGGACGGATGGATAGACAGACAGATAGATAGATAGATAGACAGGTAGTAAGGCCTGAGATCACCTACATTGTGTGGAGCAGCCAGTAGTCCCCATGGGGGAAGTGGATTAAAAAACATACTAAACAATGTTTTATTAAAAATATAAAAATGCAGACAGTTTCCTGTGATGGGTAGGTTTAGGGGTAGGGGTAGTGTAGGCAGAGAGAATGTACAGTATAAAAACCATTACGCCTATGGAGAGTCCTCACTAAGATAGCAAAACAAACCTGTGTGTGTGTCTGTGTGTGTGTGTGTGTGTGTGTGTGTGTGTGTGTGTGTGTGTGTGTGTGTGTGTACCTTGTGAATGACTGGTTCTGGTTCTGCTCCAGTCTGGATCATTTCCGCCGGCAGACATCAGACATCTGACCACAGCAGCCTAGAACACACACACACACACACACACACACACACAGATGGATAAACACTTTCAGCATCAACACTGTTGGATATTCTTTATTCTTTTAAAGTCTGTGTTCAGCGTGGGACAGTTATATTAGTTTTATAGTTAAAAACTCTTATCTATATCAGGGTTTTCTAAACGAGCACATTAAAAACTGTCCAGTTCTGTAAATTCAGCCAATCAGACGAGAGTTTCCCACGTTGAGCTGATGTTTTCCTCTTTTTCATCTCATTAGTTTCTCTCTGAAGACAGTAAAGGCCACAGATTCAGCGACGGTCATCACAACTGAACTATAAACCAACATCTACTAACCGAAGCCTCGTCCAACAGGCTCCTGAAACACTGGAACACATCTGGAGCAGCAGGATAATTACAGCCTCGTGAAATCAACACCGTCAAATCAGCATCAAACGACAGTCAAATCTGAACTTCAGCAGAAAAATAAAGTGGAGAAACTGCATGAAAGACGAGCCTGTGATGATGACGTCACTGCATCGATTATCTCATTACGGGAACGATTTCAGCGTCAATATTCCTGCTGTGTGTGTGAGTGTGTTATTAATGAGCTTAACACACACACAATCAAATGAACACAATACTGAGCATTAAAATAACACAACCTCTAATTCTGCTTTGGCTCAGTGTGTGTGTGTGGTCCTATCAGACGCCTGTAATAGTCCGTAAAGAATTACACCACTTAGCATATTTTCAGCAAATTAGCCACGTGTGTGAGTGTGTGTGTGTGTGTGCGTGCGTTTGGCCAACAGTCTGTTTATTCTCAGAGAAACGTTGCTGCCAGTCTGCGGTCAGCCGTTCCTCTCTTCTGATTGGACAAGAGCCATTCAGTGGGTGTGTCTGGAATAACATTCTGATACACTACGCTCACTACTTCTGCAGTATGTAGTGCACATCATGAACAACTTCTATATGAAGCTTCAGACGTCAGCAGTAAATGTCAGCATGTTCTGAGATTAATAATCAATTATTATCAAATTTCAATGAGATGCACATCTGAACGAGCGGCGCTGGTTTCTATACTAGAGGAAAATAAGAGCTCATCTTCACTGAGATCCACCTGACAGAGTTTCCCACAATCCCGCTCTTCAGCTGCGGTGGGTCCCGCTTCTCGCCTCACGGTTCGGCCAGAATCGCTGGCGTAAATAAACTTCACTGAGGTTTTGTCACCAAAGATCACAACTAATGTGTGATGGAGCTGCAGCGAAACTGGAGTCCAGGAAAAACAGACGCGTGTCCAAATGAGCGAGTTCTGACTCACAGCGCTTCTGTTTACCGTCTGACCCAGATACAGAGTCCAACACAAGCACTGCTGGAACACTGATCAACCTGCAGCTCAGCTCAGAGTATCACCACTGTCAAAACTAATTCAAATAAAGAGGATGAGCTCCACAAAATATCAGCGTTATTTTAGCATCATTCAGATATTTTTAATTTAGTTTTTATATTTTGTTTTCACTGTAATTTTATTTAAAATAGTTTTAGTAAATTTGTTGTGTTGTCCACTTATTTTAGTACATCAATTAAACTAAATAAAAATGCGAAATGTTGCCTTGGCAAAAATAAGTTTAAGTATTTTATTTTATTTCACTTTATTTTATTTGAAGCAGCAAAAATGCTTTTCTGGTTTTAGTTTCAGTTAACTATAATAACTAATGTTTCACAAAAAAATTATTAAATTGAATCACAAATAAAAAAATTTAAAATATTTCCTTTTTTTGTCAGCAACACAACTCTGCGTGACATTCATTTGTGGATCACAACACACGTGTTGATATTTTTGAAACGTTTCGAGCATCAAGACATGCAGATATAAATCCACAAATAGCTGGACTCCTCCCACCGTCCACTCGAGCCAATCAGATTACGGCCACATTACACTGACCAATTGTAGCACATTCTAGCTTCAACCGATCATGTTTTGTTTTATAATCAGTGATAATAACTTTCTACATTAGCTCAAATAGGAACAAGTGTAGGGTCCATAGTAAAAGGTGTTTAAAAATTGGATTTCGTTAGATGTTAGACGCCATACTTCACGACATATCGGCCACCATATCGGTATCGGCTGATATATGTTCATTTTTGATGTTATCATTATCGGCCCGATAAGAAAATTTGGCCGATATATTAAAGCTGATAAATAATGGATTATTTCCTTCAGCTGAGACACTTCATTAGCACTGTTCATAATGATGGTTATGAGTTGCTTGAAATATGATTGAAATCACTTCAAAAAGGAAAATACAGTAAGTACAACATACAGCGCAAATCTGTCATATAGACTACAGAATATTATAATGAGAACATTATAATTGTGTGTTTGGGACATGGATTTTAATGGGGAGACTTTTGTTTTTGTAGTCAGGCTCTCAGAAATTATATAAAAATTTGGATTTAGATTTATCAGCCAATATATCCATTATCGGCTTTCAAATATAAAGAATTATCGGTTATCGGTATCGGACAAAATTTTCATAACGGTACATCCCTAATATTTATTTACTTGTGAATTTGTTTAATTTTTGCGAATCTCTACATTTATATGTACAGAAATATGCTAATCTAACTCCACATCTTCTCTCTGGTGACGTATGCTGCTCTTCTCCAATCATTTAGTAGTTTGCGTAAACCCCGCCTCTTTCTTACAATTCGCTGCAAGCTCGTGTTTATTTTTAAGATCCACGCCCACATCTCAACATCCAATCAACAGGAGGTGCACAAAACCAAGCCCCGCCCTACATTATTTCTTTTGAACGCCACAATCAGTGTTGCCAAGTCTGCGGTTTTCCCTACTACTTTAACACAAGTTGTTTTTCATGTCCGCGGGTTGAAGCGACCCCAAATAACATGATATTTAGCCCCTGGAATGTGAATTTTACCAGGGGAACCATGCCAGAAACACCGATTTTACCTCCCAGAACGCGATTTTTTACCAGGGGACCCCCACAGACACGCGATTGGGCGGGTTTTGTTTTGAAAACCTGGCAACCCTGGCCAAAATACATAAGTAAAGATCTGTCGCTACTTCCTCTTGACTAAAATAAAATGGGAATAAAGTGGGAATTTGGGGGGAAAAAAATAAGCACCTAAATATTCATTCCCACTCCACTTTGACCCCGGAGCGACGGATCGTCCCGCCCTGCGGCTCCTGAACACGTGATGAGGTTCACGGCCTGTAAAACACACACGCCTCAGCAGAGAGGGAGTCTAAAATTAGTTTTCACTGCCTATAACAGCAGATTTACTGGCCGCTTTAATTGGCAGTCTGAGGCACGCGGACACAAAACAACAGGACTGGACGAGGACGGCTCACGTGAACGCGCGCATTAATGCGCACACATGCTTTCAATCAGGCGGGGCTGTGCGCGCCAGCGCTCGGTTTACCGCCTCATTCCTGTCCTCCGCCGCCGCGCGCCTGCAGCTCATTCCTGGCTTTATCCGGTAGCTGTTAGCATTCATATGTGTCAGGGTGTGTTCCACAGAAATACACAACAACTAACACACAGAACGATCAAGAAATGATCTTCTGCGTCATTTACTCACATCATGTCACTCCGAACACTTCAACACAAGAGAAGTCAAGCTTTATTTCTATAACCCTGTATACACTACAGATTGTGTCAAACCAGCTAACAAAAATACATTTCACTAACACTAACATGCTATTTCTCAATGTTCTTTAAATGTTTTTCTTGGTTATACGAACGTTATGGGAACGTTACTTTTGAATGTTCTCTGAACGTTCTGAAACGAGTAGAAACATTAAAAAAAATGTTAGACTAACGTCCAACTGAAACGATTCAGAAATAAAATATGTTTTGAGAACATTATTAAAGACCAGATGACTCTGAACGTTCTTTTAATGTTACTGGAAGAACGTTTGTTCATAACGTTGAGAGAACCTTGCCAGAACGTTCCCAGTTAGCTGTGAAAGCAACTTCACAGTAATAAACAGGAAATTAATAGAATCAATTATGCAAAATTCATCAGTTATGAAACAAATTCAATTTCAGCTCTACAGAAGACAACCGTGTCATTCCGTGTCAAATCGACCAGAGGTCTCCAGCTCAGATCTGATTCCAGATATCCCTAAAACTGATCAAATATAGACTCTTATAAACACACTTTTGAGAGCAAGTTAATGTGCCTCAACTTCACCATTTTCAGTGGATTTTTGGTACTCAGTTGTGTTTTATGCGATTCTTTTTAGAGGGAAACAAGATACATTTCTGAATAGACCATATTTCTGGTTTAAACATTATTTATTCTTCAGATATTCCTCTTTAAATGCTGTAAGTATCAGCTGTGTGCAAAATGACCCACATTTGGTCACTTTCCATCAATGAAAATGGGTAAAATTCAACAATTTGAACATGGAGCTGCTTTGAGATCCTCATATCTATGAGACTGAAATATATAGAGCCTTGAACATGAAGGTTTCAAAAGTAGTTTATTAAGAATAAGAATCTAGAAGGATATTAAGATTTCTTGAACACTTCTAGAGTTACAGGCATGCAGACTTTGGAAAAGGAATATTTTCAGCACTCAGGAATGTTTTAAGCAATTGAACTGATGACATGAGACACATTTCTAGTTTCAACATTATTTGTTCTTCAGATATTCCTCTTTAAAATAAAGCATCATCTGTGTGGAAAGTGACCCACATTTGGTTTTTGACCACTGAATATGTGTACAATTTACTAGTTTACTCATGGAGCCGCATTAAGATCTCCAGATCTCTGGGAATGAACCACTGAGGCCTTTAAAATGAAAATACCAAGTGTATGCATTGCAATGCAACAGCACGTTTCACTGATTTACACATTAAAAACACACTTTCTTAAAGAAGCCAAGATGTTCTGCATGCGCACTATACTCACATAGATACACTCACTAAAAGAGACTCAAACTGACCCTACAAGTCATTTTTACACCCCTGTAATTTGGCTCCAAATCTCAGGTGAAAATGGTCATTTTGACCCCTCTACAAAACATGGATTACTCAGTAAATATACATCTGTGACATTTAATATTTTGGTTTTCATCACTGTTTATGTTTGTCTTTCTACAGAAAAGTTTCCGAAATTTGTTTGATTTGACACGGAATGACCCAATAGTTTTGTTCTCATCTGATTCAATCAAATTGATAATATCACTGAATATTAAATGTCTTTTAAAGCTCAACAAATCAAGACAAATGAAGCAGATATTATGAAGAACGTTGAAGCTCATCGACTTTAATTGTAAGACAAGAATCAGGACAAAACATGCGACATTACAGATGAAAACTAACAAACTGACAGTTACAGTAAACATTATCAATGGAATAAAAAATATTCACACAATAAAAGTCAAAGTGCTCTAAAACAACTCTGGACCCCATCGACTTTCATTATACGGATGAAAAAACTAGAAAGTCATACAGGTTTGGAACGACACGAGGAAGAGTAAATGATGACAGAATGATCATTTTTATCCCCTTAATAGTGTAGAATCCTTCATTATATCAGCAGTGTGTCAATAACCAACAGAACTGATGTTTAAACTAGTAATAATGATGTTAAATGTTATAACTGACTGCAGTATAAAGATGATGATAGCTCTGATAAACACACACACTACACATCTCCTGCTCTCATGTATTTGATGCTGTGATGTTTGTTGAGGTCCTCTCGTGGTCCCCGGCCTCCGAACACTTTCTCAAAGAAGTGAAGATGTTCCCACCTATACTGCCTAAAAGAGACTCAAACTGACCCTACAAGAGGAGCTTTACACACTCTTCATCTCTGAACTCTTTCAGTCTTTCTACTTCAAAATGTCACATTTAATTCAATGTGTTACTTGCTATTTTCTTTGTGATTATTTGAGAAATTTACTAGCAGATTCCGGGTGGAAGTTGTTTGACAGTAAATCAGCAGAGTGTTTTGAGCGTGAGATGAAGACGGCTGCTGTGGGGAAACCACTTAAAACAACAAGAAAAACTGGTGGTTTTGTAGTTCCAATACATAGATATAATCAAATAAAGAAATAATAATAAAAAAAAAAAAGAAAACAGTCAAACAACCAACTTTACAATTTTCAGACCACTTGAGACAGACCCTATTTTATTATGTAGTCTATGGAAGTCTCCTGCTTTTTTTGTGACAAAAACAGGTTTATAAGAACAAGATTGTGTCAGATGTGACGGTCAAACACAATCACGGCTCTTTGAGAGAAAATTGCAAACAAAAGCACGTTCGGTGATTCATTTGCAAACGGCGTGAAGCCAAATACTGCAGCCGGCAAATCAGTCTCTGTGCAAGAGAATTATTCATATCACACGGAGAAAATATGGAGAGGAAATAGATCAAATATTTTATTTCAGCATCCTCCCTGTTTCAGATTAGCCTGATTTACAGACAGACAGAGAGAGAGAGAGAGAGAGAGAGAGAGACACTGAATCTGCAGCTCCACGACTCATAAATCACACAGAATCAGCCACATCACCAATGAAACCATCTGATTCACTCCTGAGCCAATAAATGACGAGACTGAAATGAATCACTGCAGCTTTTACTGCTCATTTATCCAATAAACCACACTGAAATAAACCTCTGCTCACTAAAACCGCTCTGATATTATTGTTGTCCACTGAATATTTTAAATATTATATTTCTAATGATGCTGCAGTGATTCTGACGCATGTTCACACTTTACAGACGCAGTAAGTGAGAAATACTGAGACACAATTCAGGACAAATGAACTACATTCACATTAACACACTGAAGAGTAAACAACAACACTCGTTTCAGCAACAGTATGATTTTTTTCATCAATGACATTAAAAGGACAGTAAAGACATTATAATGTTGCACTAAAAAATGCTGGTTTAAAAACAACCCAAGTTGGATTGAAAATGGACAAATAAAATAAATGTTTGCCTGCTGGACGATTTTATTGAACTCAACTATTGTTTAAAAATGACTGTATGTTTGCCTTAAAATGAACCCAAAATCAGACACATAATTACTAGAGGCAACAAAAATAATCAAAAGGTGAACATTTATTAATGAGCAATTTAATACATGTTTACTGTTTAATTATTATTCATTAAACATATTAATAAATCTTAATTTAATTTAACTTTGGGTTCATTTTAAGCAAGAAATACAGTAATTTTTAAACAATAGTTGAGTTAAATAAAATCACCCAGCAGGTTGGGCAAACATTTAACCCAACCGCTGGGTTAAAACAACCCAATCACTGGGTTTGTTCATATTTAACCCAACTTGGGTTGTTTTTAACCCAACACATTTTAGAGTGCAGAAGATTCTATTTCAAATAAATGCTGTTCTTTTGAACTTTAACATTCTCAGAACATTCTGGCAAGGTTCTTTCAAACGTTCTTCCAGTAACGTTAATAGAACGTTTGTTCAGAGTTATCTGTTCTCAAAACATTACTTACACATTTCTGAAACATTTTAGTTGGACGTTTTTTAAATGTTGTTTCAGAACATTCAAAAGTAACGTTCCCATAATGTTTGAAGAATGATACAATGGAATGTTCCCTTAATGTTCACATAACCAAGAAAAAACGTTTTTAAAACATTTTAAAAACTGGTTGTTCAGAGAACATTCAGAAATAACAATTTCATGAAATAATGGGAATGTCAGCAAAACAATCTGAGAATATATTTTTGTTTAGCTGGGAAGAATCCTGAAATAAAATGTATCAGTTTCCACAAAAATAGAAAGCTGTTTTCAACACTGATAATAATCATAAATGTTTCTTGATCAAATCATCATATTAGAATGATTTCTGAAGGATCATGTGACACTGAAGACTGGAGTAATGATGCTGAAAATTCAGCTTTGATCACTGAATAAATTACACTTTACTATATATTCACATAGAAAACAGCTGATTTACACTGGAATAATATTTCACTGTTATTTGGGATCAAATAAATGCAGCTTTGGTGAGCAGAAGAGACTCATTCAGAAACATCAGAATATCTTACAGCACTATAAGCAGTTTCAGTCAGAAGTATTAATGTACAGCAGTGTCCGTCTGAATCTCACACACTCATCATCCTCAGGAACACACACATCTGCTCTCTGAGGACTGATGCAGTTCAGCTTCTGCTTTTTCCATCACTGGACAGACTGAGAGTGTTTCATTCATCCACTCACACTGATGCCACACTCACAGGGCATAATTCTGATATCAAGCCATATACTAATACTGAAGTGTGTTCAGAGCATCACTTGACCCTTGACCTCTCTGACCTCAGGTCAGTGTTCAGGTTGTCATGATGCGTCAGTCTTTGTGTTTTCAGAGAGCATTAGTTCACTATTAATCCAGCAGACAGTCGCAGACTTTTATTCACTTATTTACTTTTATTAACGTCGTATCATCAATACAGTGACGTCACAGCGATTAATTTATCTTTTCTGATCTCGGACAGACTAATAAACACACGCACAAACACCAAATTAGACGTTTTTCAGAGGATTGTGAGCGGAGAAGTTTAGACTCGCACACACTGGCTGAAGTTTGTTGACACGAACATCAGAACAATCATAATCCAGCACACTTCAACAGTCCAGCGTTAAAACCCGTGAGGAACTCACCATGAGGATGAGGATGAGGATCTCTCAGCATGTCATCGGTGGGTTTAGTTGAGTTAGTGATGATAGTCTGAGCTGAAGCGCGTCTGAAGGGAACGGACGCAGGCTGCGTGTCAAACTCTGCTCTGCTGCCTACACGGACAACACGCGTCACGTGCGCGCGCTCGCACTCAGCAGTGCGTACTACGTACTGAGTACTGCTGTCAGTCAAGGCAGCGCGATTAGTTTCGAGACGCATAACGAGTACCATTTATTGCTTTATTCATTTATATTTGTAAATCATTTTGGTTTGGAATTTAATAATTATAATATATTATAGTATTATTATAATCTTATATTATATTACAATATAATTTTACTATATTATTATAATATTATAATACATTTAAAATAAAATGTTCTATATTAAATATATTGAATTTTACAATATTATGTATAATATTTGGTATAATACTCATAACCATCCCAGCTAACAGGGAACATTCTGGCAAGGTTTGTGGACAAACGTTCTTCCAGTAACGTTAATAGAACATTTATTTAAAGTTATCTCAAAACATTTAAACAAAAATGTTATTTATACATCGCTCATGGAACGTTTTTACCTGGAATATTTTAGTTTTTTTAAATGTTTAAATGTTACTACTTGTTTCAGAACATTCAGAGAATGCATAACCCGAATTTTATGCTGTTTTAAAAAGCTTGTATTTAAATCAGAACAGCTTGTGCACTAAAAAACGCTGGGTTAAAAATAACCCAATTTGGTTTAAAAATGAAACCCAGTGATTGGGTTGTTTTTGACTCAGCGATTGGGTTGTTTGCCCAACCTGCTGGGTGATTTTATTTAACTCAACTATTGTTTAAAAATTACTGTATTTCTTGCTTAAAATGAACCCAAAGTATGTTGGAAATGAACATTTTTTAGAGTGTATATTATATTTACAAGCTCACAAGATCACATGCATAACTGGTTTGAACACAGATACTGTACGGGTGTGAAATGGCCAATCTAACACAGATTTCCCTGAGATGGACAGTGACGTGATGAGAAGTTTACAGAGAAACTGGTGAGAGTGAAGAGTGTTTTATCTAGTGTACAGCAGCAGCATCACGTGTGTGTTCGGGTCAGTTTATGGCTCTTGTGTCGAGGGTGTAGCTCCCGGCGCTGTTTTCAATGAAAGCGCAGTTATTTTAGCTCCAGACATGTTTACATTTCTGTGGTCGAGTCTCTAACTTTCCTCTTTCCCTCTTTTTTCTGCTTCTCTCATTTCAGAGTCCCCAAACTACCAGACATTCCTGCAGTCTGCCAGAAACACAGAGACATGAGAGAAGAGGAATAATATAGAAGAGTGTGTGTGTGCGTGTGTGAGTGTGTGTGTGTGTGTGTGTGTGTGTGTGAGTGTGTGAGTGTGAGGCCTCCAGTGAAGTTTCATATTTCGCTGCCTAATTACACATGAAAAATAGTCACTTTATATGTTTAGTGTTTCAATAACTCTGGGTGTGGAGAGACTGTGAATAGATGACTGTTCAAAACGACACACACACACACACACACACACACACACACACGCACACACACACACACACACACACGCACACACACACACACACACACACACACACACACACACACATACTGTCCGCTGTGTAACCCTCCATATGTCACATTTAGGATAATTCTGCTTTCAATGTGTTTGTTTCTCTTTTATACTTCTAAAGTCTTTTGTTTTTTAAATATTTGCATTTGTTACTATCCCTAACCTTTATTGTCATTTTGTTATTGTTGTTTTAAAAAAAGGCATTTTAGTTTTTCCCTCATTAAGGAATAACAATTAAAATGTTTAAAGTTTAATGTTGTCATTAAACTGAAGTTGCACTAGTCTTTTCATCTCTATTGTGTCGTATATCCGATTGAAACGCTTCTCAAACAAGAACAAATGTAGGGTGGGGCTTGATTTTGTCTGTGAGGAATTGATTGGATGGTTGTGGTTTGCTATTGGTGGATCTCATGTGAGTGACAGGTTGCCCCGCCCTCATCATCAGAGAAGAGAAGAGATGCTGCAAGAGGGAGGAGAAGATATTCTGATTCAAGATTACCAGGAACATGAATTTAACAATAATGATGTGCACCGATAAATCATTTAGAATAAACACTGCAATATTCTATAAAAAAGTTAGGGTTAGGGTTATGTAAGTCATGATTTCAACGAGAACAACAGCAGTGAGCTGAAGTTGATGTGTGTCTGAGGGCAGATCAGATCTTCTCCAGCAGGTGGCGCAACAGACACACAGTTGAACTCGATCAGACACTGATGATCAGATGAGCTTCAGACAGTCATGAAGAACCAACAAAATCATCCCAGAGCCAAAGACTAGAATAACACTTAAGAGGGACTTTGCTAGAACTCAAACATTCACTGATGTTCAGCACGTCTGGAGCAGAATTATGTGTTTGCAGTTTGTTTGTTTGTATTTCTCTCTCTCCTTGACCTCTTCAGGCGTTATGAATATGAATATGAGCACCTAACAAACATTCAGTGTCCATGGATACCTGCGATTAGAGAAAAAGATTCTGCTCGTCATAACATTCACATTCAAAGGACTTTATGGTTGGCGAGAGCAAGAAAAGGTTACTTGTGTGTGTGTGTGTGTGTGTGTGTGTGTGGAGAGTGTTTTCACACATGGACACGAGACGAAGGCCACAGGTTGCTAAGCAACAGTCAATGCGATGGAAAGCAGGACACTGTGAGAAGTTGATCTTCAGATATCAGTGATACTGCTTCACTGCGGCAAAACAACAACAAACACATATTCCTGTGAGGAAATAAGATCATGCGTGAACACTGGAGAATCATCAACCTGACGATGATGTCACACGCATTTAACAGCCGTTTCCAAACACAGACTTTGAGATCTGAACTAAAACTGACATTTTACAGTTTGAGGGAAGCTTCTTACTTTTCCCAGTGCAGCAGGTATCCTCATCCTTTTATATAGCCTATATTTTAACCCAGCGGTTGGGTTTGTCCATATTTGACCCAAATTTGGGTTGAAACAGCCCAGCATTTTTTAGAGTGTAGAACATATTTTGTTAGCTGGTTACCCAGAATGCATTACAGCGTAAATAACATGCTGTTTTTATATTTAAAGTCATAAAGTCAACATTTGCCAGTTTAGCAGACATCATAATCATTCCATGTCATTGATATTTATGGAATAAACATGCATGTCTGACAGATTTTAATATCTGAATAGATCATTTTGCATGTTAGGACTACAGTTCATCAGTTTTGATCAGTAAACCATGTGCTTTTAGTTCAATTCTAGACAATTACTTTGAAAACACTGTAAACAATGCTGGGTTAAAAACAACCCAAGTTGGATTGAAAATGAACAAACCCAGAGATTGTTTTTTAAAAATTACTATATGGCTGGCTTAAAATGAACCAATTTACCCAGAGTTCATATGCGTTCTTTTGTCATGCTGTAAATGAATGTTATTTTGTGAGTCATGAAGATGACAAACACTCGCTTCAGAATGTCAAATATCTCTGCAGGATCTGTGCTTGTGATTTATTAAACTAATATGAGAGCTGGCCGGTGTTCATGAACGTTCACACTTAAAAATAAAGGTTCCAAAAGAGTGTTTTCACAGTGATATCACAGAAGAACCATTTTGGGTTCCCCAAAGAACCTTTAGTGATCACTTCTCAAAACAACCATTTTACTTCTTGATAATCTAAAGAACCTTTTCCCCTATAAAGAAGCTTTTGTGCGATGGAGAGACTCCTTGGATGTTCTTCATCGATGCCAATAAGAAGCAGTGATTGTCATGATTCTCAGGAGGCTTTGAGAAGACAATAGCAGGAGATCATCTGCGGTCACAATGAATAATTAGTGCGTGTGGGAGGAAACTGCCGGTAAACACTGAACGAGATGAAGGTGTGATTCCTGCTGTTCTGTGTGAACGAGTCCTTACACACTCAACCCTACACTTACACAAAACCTGTCTGTCTCGTCTGTCTCTATCTATACTTATATGCAAATGAACAGAGTAAAGGCCCGTTCACACCGAGAACTATAAACTATAACGATAACTATATTAGCATCCATATCGTTCTGTTTATTCTCAGTTTTGTCGTCTGTCACTTTAAATGCTCGAGCTCGTTAAAGAAGGCTGGATTCTGATTGGCTGTCAATGTTTTTATCGTTCATCAGCTGGAAAAAATTGTTTGAAAGTGATTCCAGTGATATTGTTATCGTTACAGGTGTGCCGTTAGAATGATTTTTAGAAATATCTAAAGTATGGAGAATATGGAGAATTTTCATTTTTGGGCGAACTTTCCCTTTAAGTCATCTGTGATGTTATTCATTTATGTGTGAGGACAGAAGGCTTTGACAGTCCCTGCGGTTTTCATCAAAATAAACGCTCTATGGTTTTACATATTGTAATTTTACTGTTGCTCTGTAGTATAAAATTATTATTATTATTATTAAATACTTGATTTTCTTATCTTACAGTACAATTATACTGTAGTATTACTATATTTAATGATTCGTTTAATCTTTATACTTTATTAATAATAATTATTATTTATTAAAAATGTAAAATTGCAATTTTTATAAGCAACATCACAACTTGAGTTGTTTTTCCAGCTCGTTCTCCCTGTTTTTAATTAAATAATGCACGTACAGATAATATCAAGTACAGATAATATCACAGTCATAAAGTTAGTTTTGGACACTACAGCACTGGCTCCTGTGCGCGCGCCCCTGTTGTTCCTTTGGTCCCTCCCATCATCATCATCCGTGAGCGCGCGCGCTGAACTCGCTCATAAACGCTGAAGATTCACTCACGCGCACAGTCGAGACTCAACCTAAACGCGCTGACTAACCCATAGACTCACACATATATATATAACACGACACTGACGAGCGGCATCGATCGATATATCAGGACTGTAATCGATCGATCAGAGGGATAAAACAAACTGCAGCACATTCACATCGGATTTAGTTCATCTATTTCTGCGAGAATTCAACAGGTCAGTAGCATTAAACTGATTAATACGACAATATTTCAATATCAGACATTAACATGATTTACAGACAGCAGTTTGATTCTGTTCATTCTTTTATTATTATTATGATTATGATTCTATATATTGTCTGTTCTGTTTATTGTCTTTCTATGTATTTTGATTCTGCAGTTGTGATGTGAAATGTACATGAATAATCTGATTTAGATAATGACTAAATCAAGTATTGTAATGTGTTATATAATGTATATGAAGCTGAATCACATTCTATACTGCTCGATCATCACTGAGTCATGAATCATGAATCACATTCACGATCGACTCGCGGGAAACTTTTTATCCACAGATTCACTTCTGATCAGACATTAATCTAGTTAAACTTTAAAATGACGCACTTTATTTTGATTTTAAGTTAGATCTCTGGAAGAATAAGCTAATGATTATGATGATAATAATAATAATAATATGTATTTGTTTGATCATGAATGTTTTCTTGCTTTCTCAGGTCTCAATGTGCAGCATGGAGCCTATTTTAACTGGATTTAGAAACACACTGAAGGTGAGAGAAGTATATATTTATACATTATATTATTATATTTCAGATGTAGTGTGCCAGGTTTGTGTACGCGATATTAGACACTCCCAGATGTGCTCGTTTATCTCACACACATCTGCGTGTTTAAGTAGACTCGATTAGATCAGCGCCCGGTCTGTGCTGCGATCTGATTGGTCGACAGAAGGGCTGCTGTAAAGTCATTGGAGGTCAGCTCGGGTTCGCCCACGCAACTCTCGCTGGCGCGGAACAGGAAGGCCATATATGGTCGTGCGCTTCTATTGGTGGAGCGGCTCTCACAGGCAGATAATTAGCTGTAGTGATGATGTCATGCGTAAGGGCGTGTCCTCTGGGTTTTTCCTGCCTGTGCTGGTCTGAACTCAATAATAAAGAGTTTAGCTGGCTGAAGTTTATGTGTGTGTGTGTGTGTGTGTGATAGATATCATCTTTTAACCCGTTCACCCCCCTTTTTAAGCATAGATTATAAATGCTTTGGAATACAAACCTAAGTTTGGTCTCTTTTAAAAGGAGACACTATTGCTGAAGTGAAAGCACTTCAAAAATGAAAGTGTAAATAAGTTATAGAAGTTTAAGTTTACTGTAAAGCAAAATTACTGAACTAAACATTTTATATTTTATACAAAAATATATATTTTTTACAAAATAATTTGGCCTCAAGAAAATCAATGCCACACATCTAACCAAGTTTAAAGCTGAAGTAACGAGTAAAGTAACGCATGACAAGTAATGTGTATTACGTAATCAGATAAATTTTTTGAAGTAACACATTACCTAATCAGATTACTTTTTGAAGTAATGAGTAAAGTTCAAGAAACTTAACTGAACTAAACATTTTATATTTTATACAAAAATATTGTTTTTACAAAATAATTTGGCCTCAAGAAAATCAAAGCCACACATCTAACCAAAGTTGTGTTCCAAATTTGAAGTTCATATCACAAAAATTGAGGTTCCTGTGAGATTTTTTTCAGGTGCTTTACCAAAAATATCCACCGGTGAAATGTTTTGATGAATTCTCCTGTCACAAATGAATACCTTTGATTCAAGATTATAAGGGACATGAATTTAAAACAATAATTAAATCATGTAGAATAAACACTGCAATATTCCACAAAAGTACAAGAACTGTTGATTTGGTGACTTTAGCAGGCTAAAAAACAACTTGTTTTGCTTTCTCAGCGTCAGGCAGCGTTCGAGATGTATGAAGACCCCATGTCTCTGTTCTCGGGCTTCTATCCGGTAGAGGAGGAGCAGGCGGCGCAGGAGGTCCCGTCCGGCCTGGACTGCTTCTCTCAGGGTAAATAACAAGCATTACTGGCCAACATGTCCTGTAACTTCACAACAGATCTCCAATGGTCTCCTGTGTGTGTGTGTTTCAGATGCTGGCGTGTGTTCGGTGCCTCTGCTGACGCCCTGCAGTAAAGCCGTGGTGAGTCAGGCGCTGAAGGACAGCTTTAACGGCTTCTCTAAGGTCCAGCGCATCTGCGGCATTTCCAACAGTGAGTCTCCATCCTTCTCCTGAACACTGATGACGTGTTTGTTTTGAAGATGAATGTGTTTGTAATCATCTCTCTCCTGTAGACCCGCGTAAGTGGACCAAACAGCATGTGTCGCAGTGGCTGTTCTGGGCGTCTGGAGAGTTCAGTCTGACCAACATCAACTTCTTTAAGTTCGACATGGGCGGACAGGAGCTGTGCGACCTGGGAAAGGACGGATTCCTGGATCTGGCTCCAGATTTCGTGGGCGATATTCTGTGGGAACATCTGGAGCAGATGATGAGAGGTAACGGAGCGTTCTCGTCGCAGACATTTAGATTTGATGTAATGCAGGAGCTGATGTTTGATTCGATGTGCTCTTCTGCAGCTTGTCAGGAGGGAGACGAGGTTAAAGTCTTGAGTCGGCCGTCTGAGTGCGGCTGGACGAGCAGCAGCTCCAGCAGTAAGTGTTACGATCACTGCGTCTGTATGTCAGTCAGTATGTTGTAATGCACTGATTTCCATCACTCTGAATGAATCTTCAACACCGATCTTGTAATCAGACTACAGTGTGATGTGTGTTTGTGTCTGAAGGTCTCAGTCTGGAGGAATGTACTTTGAAGGTTCCTGATAGTCGCAGCAGTCTCCTCCGAGAGCTCTTCGAGGTTTCTGATGATTCGGCCCTGTTGGCGTCCGGTCAGGAGCTCTCCATGTATCCCAAACCTCAGCTCAGCACCGTCAGCGTCAGCTATATGAGTCAGGAGTTCTCCGGCGCTAAAGCTGCTCAGCGTCTCAATACAGCAGGTCAGATATCACACATCCGTTGTCATCAGTGTTGGGGATAACGCTTTACAAGTAACGTGCATTACGTAATCAGATTACTTTTTGAAGTAACGAGTAAAGTAACTCATTACAAGTAACGTGCATTTACATAATCAGATTACTTTTTGAAGTACAGAGTAAAGTAACGAGTAAAGTTCAATAAAGAGCTGTACAGTAGGTATATATAGTGTGTTATATAGGCCGTTTGTTAAACAATTGCAAAAAAGAACTTCTCAGTAAAATAAAACACCTGCAAGAGATCGAGTCTCATCCAGGTGAGGAAAAAGTAACAAAAAGTAACTTAAGTAACATAATTAGTTACTTTTTTTAGGGAGTAACACAATATTGTAAGGCATTACTTTCAAAGTAACTTTCTCAACACTGGTCGTCACAGCGAGTTGATGTACGGAGTGTGTGTAGTAACCAAACGCTCGTTTTCTCTACAGTCTCGTCACGTGAGCAGACGTCGGTGGAGAGCGTGGAGAACGCGGAGGGCTCCGAGTGCGTCCTGCGCTCCTGGGGAAGCCATTCGTCCCTCGCTGACGCCCAGCGCGTCCCGTCCTACGACAGCTTTGAGGAGGAGTTCGGAGCGGCTCCGCTGGGCCTGGGCAAACAGGGACTGTCCTTCAAAGACTACGTTCAGGAGAGGAACGAGCCGCTGGAGCAGGGCAAACCCGTCATCCCTGCCGCGGTGCTCGCTGGATTCACCGGTGCGTTTCATTAGTACAGATGATTCTGACTAAAACAGTCCCACAGTTGCAGTGTTTGTGTAAAGCAATACCTGATTTAAACTAAAAATGGGCAAAACCAACACATAATAGTAGGTGACATTTTCATGGGAGAAAATTTGAAGTCATTTAAAGTCACAATAGGGAAGGAAAGACTATTGTGACTTCGACTTTAACCTGCGTGTCATTGATGCTCAACAGGAAGTGGCCCCATTCAGCTGTGGCAGTTCCTTCTGGAGCTGTTGACCGATACGAACTGTCAGAGCATCATCAGCTGGACGGGCGACGGCTGGGAGTTCAAACTCACCGACCCCGACGAGGTGAGTTACTTTACAATTATGAGAAACCCCCTCCTAACATTTAATAGGCAGTTATGATAGTATTATGAATGTGTTTTTCATTGTTTTTTCTTCTCACTGTAGTACTGTAGTACTGTTAGATGTATTTTAACAAATTATTTTAATCAAATGTGCTAATTTATTATTTATTTATATACAATTTTATTTATTTTAGTCTTTTTAATCATTTTATTTAGTTACACTTGCTTTTCTTATTACTAATTTTAAAATAATTTTAATTTTAAATACATTTTTATATAATTTAATCAAATTTTATTTATTTAGTTTTACGAAATGTATTTTAAATACATTTTTTTAATTAATTTAATCAAATGTATTACTTTATTACTTATTTACTTTAATCAAATAAAATTAATCTAATGCATTAATGTATTATTTAATTATTTATTTAAATATTTATATTTTTTAATAGTTTAATTTTAATCAAATTTAATTTTATTTATTTTTTTAGTTACACTGCTTTTCTTTTTTTTATTTATTTTAATCAAGTTTTTTTTAGTTTGATCAAATGTATTTATTTCAGTCAAATTTTATTTATTTTAATCAAAGTTTTTATTTATTAATTTATTTAAATAAAAATGGATTTGTTTTAGTCAATTATTTTTAATCTAATGCATTAATTTATTATTTATTTAAATAAAATTGTATTTCTTTTTTTTTTAATCAAATTCATTTAATAATTTATTTGAATCTTATTTTTACATTTTTTATCACAGCTTTTCTGTAAACGTTTCCCCTGAACCCCAGTGTAAAACCCCTATAAAAGATCTCTTTTCTGAAGCTATCATGTTTTGATGGGTGCTCTAACACCGCTGTGATCCTCAGGTGGCCCGTCGCTGGGGAAAGAGGAAAAACAAGCCGAAGATGAACTACGAGAAGCTGAGTCGAGGCCTGCGCTACTACTACGACAAGAACATCATCCACAAGACGTCGGGGAAGCGTTACGTCTACCGCTTCGTCTGCGACCTGCAGAATCTGCTGGGCTACACGGTGGAGGAGCTGCACAGCATGCTGGGAGTCCAGCCGGACACCGAGGACTGAAGCGAGAGCCGAACCCTCCGAAGTCGTGGTGCAGACCTCTCCGAAGGTCTCTGTTTGTGTTGAACGGCCGTATGTTGAGCGCGTTTCTCGCTGCGGTTCTTCAGTCTGCGGTCAGCTGAGAACACTTTCACTCTGGATCTGATCATTTGACACTGTGTTCTCTGAACCAGGTGATTCCTGTAATAATGTAGATTAATGAAGAGGCGCGAGACGGGAGCCTTGGACACTGAGAGAGTTTAATTTCTGATGTAAGGACACGGCCGGGATTGCCTTATCTGAGATGTTCCTGTGTTTGAGAATCAGAGCTTTTTAATTGAGAGCAGGATTTTCCGGTTTGAAATCACATCAGGTTGCCTTTCAGAAGGAGAGAGCATTATTAACAATCATTCTGAACTTTGATTTTGCTTTGATTTATATCCGATATCGATTGGTCCTGGATCTGCTTCTGTTTTTCCTCATATTCTTGTATATTTTGTGAGCGTTTCAGTAGAAACGATTGTACATGAGATGATTTAATGTTTATTTATTTGAGAATATAGCTGGTCTATGGAGGTGTTATTATGGACTGTTGATTTATTTTCGCTCAGGCCAAAGGGACGTGGAGATTTGACGTCTGAATGTTTACGTTTGTTTACCAAAGTTAAGGAATCTCAGCACAGTAAACTGCATGTTTTCTGGTGCAGAACATAAACCCGCTGTAATCGTCAGTGAATGTTTGCTTTTGTTTCGTACAGCGATGAATGTCTCGTTCTGTTCTCACGCCACTTTCAGGATCAGAACGACTGTTTGTCTGTAAATTGATGCTGTACATTTATATCTGCGTTACTGTAGACCCAGCTGACAAAAATGAGGTCTGAGAATGTTTTTCTAACGTTTGCTTAAGTTATGAAAACGTTATTTCTCTCAACATTCAAAATGTCTATTTTTTAAATGTTTTAAAAATGTTTTTTTGTTATGTGAGCATTAAGGGAACATTTAATTTAAAGACCAGATAACGTTGAACGAAGGTTCTATTAACGTTACTGGGAGAACGTTTGTTTAACTTTGAGAGAACCTTGCCAGAACGTTTCCTGTTCGCTGAGGGAGATGATTATTATTCTCATAATTTATACAGAATTCATGTGATGATTCATCACTGCATATGTAAGTGTTTATATGTGTGTATTTGATTGTTTTTATATATACAGTTGCTCTTCAGAGCAGGTTTATTTACAGATGATCTACGAACGAGAGATTTATTAATAAGTTGAAGTGTTTCTAGGGAGTGACTTCTGATTCAGTCTTGATTATCAAACCTTTATTAGTCAAACCAGTGATGTTTGTGCTGAACGTCCTCTGAACCGAGTGATTTACGCCGGTGGAAACATGTTCAGCAGGAATGTGTGTGTGTGTGTGTGTGTGTGTGTGAGGCGTCTGACTCATGAGAATCTGTCCAGACGTGTATCTTTATGTCATTAACACACTGAACAGTATAATATCTCTGTGAAACACAACAAATAAATTCTTGTTAAATGAGGTGACGTGTGGAGCCGTTTTCTCTCTGAACTAAGTGTGTTTGAGATGTTTGACTGATTAAACGAGATTAGATCAGCGGTTCTCAACCTTTCTGACTCCAAGGAACAACATTATTCAATAAGTACATATAATCCCAAGTTAATATGTAAATAATTCCCGCCCAAGGCATTATAAGGGGCGGGGCCTGGTTGAGTTAGTTAGTAGTGTGTTGAAACTTGGCGGTTATGGTATTTTCCCAAAAACACTCGAAGCGCTTGACCAATCACAACACACTGCTTCAGCCGACCAATCAGAGCACATTGTGCTTTTCAGGAGGAGGGGCTTCATAGAGACAGGAACTAAACAGAGCGTTACTGACAGACTGGGAAGAGAGGAGCTGAACAATGGAGAATATGAGGAAAATAATGCATGCAAAGCTGTTCTAGTAGAGCACAAAAACAAGACTTTGTAAAGGAGGATAATATTTTTTTGCGGTTCAGGGGGTAAATCTTGATTTTGAGCTTATTTTAAATTTGGTTTTGTTTTATTTTCAGTCGTTTTCATCTTGAGACGCCTGCATTAGAAGAAGCACAGAAGCTTCTCGTTCAGTGTGTTTAACTCTCAGACATTAAACACACACAGCTGAGTCAACACTCAACTGATGCTCTCGATACACAGCATTTGACCTTCACACACACACTTCACTGATGCTGTGTGTATGAGTGTGTGGATTAGTTCACTTTCAAATGAAAATTACCCCAAGCTTTACTCACCCTCAAGCCACATCCATCCATCATAATCGTACTCCACACGGCTCCGGGGGTTAATAAAGGCCTTCCGAAGTGAAGCGATGCGTTTGTGCAAGAAAAATATCCATATTTAACAAGTTATGAAGTAAAATATCCAGCTTCCGCCAGAACGCCTTCCGTATTCAACGTACGAAAAAAAACGAACTGGCGTCGCGTCAATTAAGCTTTTTCCGTAAGTTGAATAGGGAAGGTGTAGGACGTAGAGTACGCTTTATGAACTGCGAGAGTTTTACTCTTTCTTCTAAGCTGAATACGGAAGGCGGTTTCAGAAGGCCTTTATTAACCCCCGGAGCCGTGTGGAGTACGTTTATGATGGATGGATGTGGATGGGACTCTTTCTTCAGCTCATACTCAACTTTCATACTGTTCACTGCCATTATAAAGCTCGGATGCGTCAGGATATTTATTAATGTAACTCTGATTGTGTTCATCAGAAAGAAGAAAGTCACATAGGATGGTTTGAGGGTGAGTAAAGCTTGGGGTAATTTTCATTTGAAAGTGAACTTTAATGTGTGCTCCTCCGATTACAAACATCATCACACAAACATCATGAGAGATGATTATCAGCATACAAACACAGAACGAAACTGATTTATCTGTTCAGTAACCAGTTTTGCAGCATTTTTAACTAACTAAATCTAATGATGAAACAGCTAAAAACACCTCATGCACAAGCACTTAACTAAACAACCATATATTTAATATAATTCTAATATAAACATACTATCATTTGTATACTATAATTACTATGTATTTCATAAAAAAAAAACTCAAAGAAATATTGGACACATTCTGTAGATGTATAACTGAATAACAAGAGCTTTTCACACTCAAACTAGTTAACCTGGGTTATCTTGATTCACACTGCTCATAATATATCTGGGGTTAACAATTAATCCTGGCTATTCATCATACTACATTCCTAAACTCCTCCATCCTATTTGCATATTTGCAATATATATATATTATAAAGTTTTTAGACTATCAGTTTTAAGAATAAAACTCTTCTTTACTCTAATTGACGTGTTTTCCATCATCACCATTTGACATTTTTTCTCTCCAACACTGAAGCGATCGTTCATTCGACATGCGGCGTTTCCGTGACTGTTCGTGAATATCAGCAGGGTTTCATAACCCCGGGTTAAAAGTGGTGCTAACTAGATCTGGGTACTGACACAAATCAATACTGATTAATTTGGATATATATTAGATACATAGCCTTCATGCCAATTTTTCTCAAGGAAAAAAAAACAACTGATTTGTATAGGAACATTTAAAAAAAATTGTTTAAAAAAAGTTTTATAATAATAAAAATAATAACGTTATAATAATAACTTTTTAATGAAATAATTGTTTTTATCAAAACCCCGCTCTCTCGAAATTTATGGTCATTGAATGGCTTTTCTGAGGTAAATGTGACGTCACGTGATACTGTTCTCAAGCTGTTTTATTGACGTCTTTCTGCGGTTGAAACACTGATTGATTGATTACATGAGACATGAATCATTTCAGTAAGTTGTTCTTTATCTTTCAACATTCCTTCTTAAGTTTATTCATGTTTATTTACTGTAGTAAAGAGTTGAACTGAGGCGCTACAGCGATCTGTCGCCAGACATTAAAGAGCGCCAAAATGGGAATCGAGGGAAATCTATATTTTAAACCTACCGGGATTTTAAATTACAATTGTGAAACGTTTCTCCACCTGGGGTAAAAAAGCACGATTTAGAACGACGACAACCCGGGCTGAAAGCCCTTATGAAGGTGAGGCAATAAAGTTTTAAACTCACACACGTCCATAAACGTCCCTCTAATGGACAGTAACAGCGCCGTCAGGAACACGAGGATCGTTCATCAGTTTACTCGTGCTGTCTGTCTGTCTGCATACCTGTCTCTCTCTTTCTCCATATGAAGATGAATCCCTCCGTCTGCAAGCCGTTAAACGCGCGTGACTGTCCGCCAAACGACCGTTATTAAAAACAGGACAGGCCTTAAAGAGACAGTTCACCCAAAAATGATCATTCTGACGTCATGTACTAACCCTCATGTCGTTCCAAACCTGTATGACTTTATTTCTTCTGTTCAACAGAAAAGAAGATATTTTGAAAAATGTCTGTATTTTATTTAGGGGGGGGGGGCCCTCATACAAGAAGGTTAAATGTTGTTTTTAGACCTCAATGTTCTTCAACATTTCTGTTTCTATATAAAGTCATACATGTTTGGAATGATATGAGGGGGAGTAAATGATAACAGAATGTGTATTTTTGGGTGAAGTGAACCGTTTAATGATCAACTGTAAAGTCAGACAGCTGTCTACTGTACTCATGTTCATCAGTGACTCATGAGTGATTCTGAGAAGTTCTCTTCAAGCTCATTGTGGTTGTGGTTATAAATGATTATGAGCGTTGTTTGGAGAAGCCCAGCGGACACACACACACACACACACACACACACAATGTAATAAAAGCCTGTCGTTAAAGTGGCCTGACGTCACGCTGCCATGGAAACCGAGCTGCATTTCATTAAAACACTGAAGCAAGTCCTGCGAGACTTTATTTCTTTATTTCACTGAGCAGGAAAACACAGAAGATCATTATTACAGAGAATCAGACATCAGCTGCTGAAACAAGATTTTTATGTTTTCATAAGCAGCGTTTGTGCAAAACTCATGGTCATGATGCATAATTGTGTTTACAGTATTTCAAAAGCATTATGTCACAACAAAGTAATGACCAGAAAAAGAAGTATAGGCTACAGTATAACAATAAAAATTACTATTATATAGCATTTTAATTTTAGTTAAAGTTTTAGTAATTTTGTTGTGTATTTTTGTCAGTTTTTTTATTAGATTTAAAAAAAAAAAAATGTTTTATTTTACTTTTGGTTATTTTAGTACATCAAGGAAAACTTAAGGAGAAATGTTGCCTTTGCAACTAGCTGAAATAAAATGTTTCAGTTTTTTTTCTATATTTATTATTTTATTTTAAAGTGACAGTTTTTATATGGTTTTAGTTTCAGTATATATACTACAATTGTAGTTTTGCGCACGACTTGCTATTCCGATCCCTCGTTTGCTAAAGCGTGCGCACAATTTACTATTTCGGTCCCTCGTTTGCTAAATCGCGCGCACGACTTACTATTTTGTTCCCTCGTTTTGCTAAATCGCGTGCACGACTTGCTATTTAGTTCCCTCGATTTGCTAAATCGCGCGCACGACTTGCTATTTCGTTCCCTCGTTTTGCTAAATCGCACGAACGACTTGCTATTTAGTTCCCTCGATTTACTAAATCGCGCGCACGACTTGCTATTTAGTTCCCTCGTTTTGCTAAATCGCGCGCACGACTTGCTATTTCGTTCCCTCGATTTACTAAATCGCGCGCACGACTTGCTATTTCGTTCCCTCGATTTACTAAATCACGCGCACGACTTGCTATTTCGTTCCCTCGATTTACTAAATCACGCGCACGACTTGCTATTTTGTTCCCTCGTTTTGCTAAATCGCGCGCACGACTTGCTATTTCGTTCCCTCGTTTTGCTAAATCGCGCGAATGACTTGCTATTTAGTTCCCTCGATTTACTAAATCGCGCGCACGACTTGCTATTTAGTTCCCTCGTTTTGCTAAATTGTGCGCACGACTTGCTATTTTGTTCCCTCGTTTTGCTAAATTGTGCGCACAACTTGCTATTTCGTTCCCTCAATTTACTAAATCACGCTCACGACTTGCTATTTCGTTCCCTCGTTTTGTTAAAGCGTGTGCACAATTTACTTTTTTTCTTGCATGTCGTGCAGGGCTCCGTAAAAAAAAAAAAAAAAAAAAAAATTATATATATATATATATATATATATATATATATATATAAAAAGTTTATGTCAGACATGTTGTGATTGATCGATTTGACAGCACTAATATATATCTATCAATCCACTGTATAGAGCAATACTCTAATGGAATTAGTGGGCTAAAGTCAGTCACACCTCGACTTTCTTCCAAATAACGCACATTTCATATTATAAATACAGGCCTATAGTTCCTGCACATTTTTGTTTTTCTGAATTGTGTGATATGGCTAGTAAAAATAGGTAATACAAATCAATTATGTGGTCAGCAGGGTGAAATGGTTTTGTCTTGACTTCTGGTTGTGAGTGACAGTGTTGGGGTGATGGGAAATCTGTTGATTGTCGAGTGCCAATTAAACACAGAGATGGACAGGAAAAGGTCAAAGCCATCAGGTGCCCAATTTAGAAAAAAAAGAAAAGAAGAAGAGGAGAAACAAGCAAAAGATAAAGGTATGCAACTATGTTCTCTCTGTATGATTATTACGGTCTCCATATGAAAAAGAAATGTGAAGTCCGCACACTGAAAATAACTGCTCCAATAAAAAATGTATTAAACAATGCAACGTTTCGACCAGCAGGTCTTCATCAGGTCTCCATGTCATGAATGAAGGGCTAATGTTAGTTGGTGAGTATAACTCTTCAGTTTGTTAGCCTTTTTGCTATGATGCTTGCTGTGCTTATACAACAATAATTCGGTTTTAACTCAACAAACACGAGATCTAATTTCACCATAATATTGTGCTTTGCAACAAAACTGTTACAAGTTCAGTTATTATTTATTTCCATCAGTTGGGTTAACCCTGTAATTAGCCAATGGAATTTTCAAATCTGTGTCATAATTTAAATCGGACTACTTTTCAAATTGTATTTCATAAGCCAACATCTCAGACGTTATGTCAAAACGTTATGGGGTTTCAAATAAAAAAATGACTTTCTGTTACAGAACAGGGCATTGATTGATGTTCACTGTAGAGTGAATATGGAAATAAATTATACATCAATATTCCTATGAAATATTAGATATTATTATTAAAATGTTGCCAATTATTACTCCAATTATTACACTTTTTTTTTTTTTTATTAAATTTTGCTCCAAGAACACATTAATATGCAAATTAGATACATTGCATTGAATGGGAATATTAATTTATGATCATTTTACCCACATATTGCATAAAGTAAAATGGTGTATCAATTCATTCCATTATATCTTTCATAACATAGTTGAGAATCATCTTTATACAAATTTTGGTTTAAAAAATCCTAAAACCCAAAAAGTTATTGTGTGTTTTTCAACTTCGAAGGGGGTTTCGCCCAGTGTAGAACCGCCACTGGATCAAACCATGATCTCGGCGTTGCGAGCACATCTCTGCTGTTTGATCTCGCAGCTGCTGCCTCAGTCAGACTCACACATGAGCAGTAATGTGTCGACAGGCCGATCCTCTCACAGGTATCTGAATCCGCCTCCGCTAAACACCCACACACACATTATCAGCACGTCTGATCGCAGCGCCGGACCTGCTGAACGAGCCTGAGACAAAACACAGCAAATGATTGACAGCGCAGGATTGTTTGTGTTTCTTGGGAAATGTCTTACTGGAGCGTCACTTACCGTCAGTTCGGCTGGAGGAGGAGTCAAGGCGCTCCTTCACAACACACACACACACACACACACACACACACTTAACCTGACTGAGATCCTCACATGAACGCATGTAGATTTACATGTTAGAGTCAGTCAGTGTTCGTTTCTGATCACCCTGTCGTTGAGATCTGATCTCAGAGCAGTTTATGTTTGTAAGACAGGAATGTAGTTGCAGAGATCATGTTATATTCGCAGGACGGCCTTGAAGACGCTGCAACTTCCTCTGTTCAGATACAACAGCGAAACTATGAAAACCACAACACTGTTGCTCGGAGAACATTTGCGCAATCTGAGACACACGCGAGTTTCCCGCGGGGTTTATTGCGCCGGGCGTGTTGAAACGGCAGCAGAGGATCATGGATGTTCAGTGCGGTCAGACTGACGCATGTGAAGAAGAACATGCTTACTGATTCGATCAGGATTCAGGCAGATATGAATGAAGTCGCTGATTTGCAGGCTGTTTGTGTTAATGATTTATCTGTGAGATAATGTTAGAGTAAACACAGACACACACAACTGCGTTTATGAGCCTTTATGACATACAGCAGAACTCATTAAATCAGCAAACATGGGCCTCTGACTTCCTGTACAGACGCTCAGCAGGGTTTTACCTATTAAGGTGAGAAGCAGTAACTAACGGGTGTGTGTGTGTGTGTGTGAGAGAGAGGCATCAGCGCAGGGAATTCCCCAACAACACACACACACACACACACACTGTGTTTGCTAAGTCAGCCGTAACTATCACTCTTGCTCATACTTTCCTGAGGCAATTAAAATAAATTTTGTTCTTCAGGTAGATATAAATGAACTTTAACTTATTTAGATCCTTCCTAACAGTTGCTCCACTAAACTTCACAATAATGCGCGTCTGTGACTCTTTTAGCCAAAAAACAAACGCCCAGAACACGAATGAACTTTTTTCTAGTTATGCCGAGCCATAAAATATTTAACGGGCCAGATATTGGGATAACTGATTCTGATCCTTAATGTCGTGGCCTTGGGATAGAGTTGTTGGGAAGCGCTGATCTGGGGTCACACAGGTGAATCAGACTCATGAATCAGTGTGTGTTCAGGGTGGCGTCACATAATCAAGCGTTTCATGATGATGGTTGTGGAACTCTGGAATTCCTCTTTCGGGTCTGAACATGCTGACACACACGGGTCTGTGCTAGCAGAAGTGTGTGTGTGTGTGTGTGAGTGTGTGTGTGTGTGTGAGTGTGTGTTCATTAGCAGCATCGCAGGACGTGGGAAGACCTGCGATCTTTGACACGGACACACTGAGATTCTCACCGTCACTGTGAAACATCTCACTGAATACTGACACACACACACACACACACACACACACACACACTCATTCATCAGGACAGATGAAGAGCTGAAGGATCGTCACATAACAGCACACGCAGTCAGATTCACTGTAAATGATGCTCAATAATGTCTTCATGATGGAACTGTGTGAATATTTTAATGACGATTCACTGCTTTAGTTCTAATATAATATAATATCTGCTAATCTACAGAAGTTTGATTTCAAAATTATAATAAAATATTACTGAAATAATAACCCTAACCAAATAAAATAACTGAAATATGAATATAATAAAATTATATTTTTATAATTAAATAAATTATATTTTTAATAAATCTATTTGTGTTTAATGCACTTCATGTATTCCAAAAAAGCAATATATTTTCTTTATCTTTGTATTTTGTACAAATAATCATATTCAAATCTATGTGATAAACAGGTTGTGTCAAAAGTAATCAGGCCAATTATTGATTGATTATTTGAGATGACTACAATAATTGTGCAGTTTAAATCATCTTGCATATTGTATTAGATTAATATTAATAACTTAAATAAGAAATGACCAAATAAAACAACTGAAATATTAATATAATAACGTCTGCATCAGTTTTATAAGTTAATGACGCAGTTGCAGTTTCTGTAATGGATGGTTTTGGCGCCACCAGGTGTCCAATCTCAGAATAACTCTCTCATCACACCAGCAGTACAAACATCACATCTTTATTGTGTTACAGTGCAGATGAAGAGCTCATGTGTAGAGGTTACTCTGAACCTCACTGACGCGTGTGAACTTCTGCAGAACTTCTGCTCCGGGACTCTGATTCAGCTGGAATCAAGAGAGAAAGAGATTCAGTCATGTGACACGACTCCGTGACGCTCAGAGACCGTCACACTCACCTTCAGCACCGCGCTGACCGCCGCTCCGTACGCCTGCATGGTGAGAGAGTCCGGCTGGAGGACGTCACTGAAGCACTGATAGAGGACGGCCGGGATCCGCTGCACCTGACAGTGGCTCAGCACTGCACACACACACACACACACACACACACATCAGCATCACACACACACACACACACACGGACGTCTCAGTGTTTCAGAGCTGCAGTACCTGCTGCCGCCAGTCCACAGCTGATGTTGGGCGGCTCCAGCGGCGGACAGGCGACGGGACCCGTGTGAACGCTGGTCTTCAGGCAGCGCAGGAAGGGAGTGCTGCTCCCACTCAGGTAGTCTGATGTTTTATATTCGGCCGCAGAGCAGTCGGAGAGAACGGTCACGCTCAGACCTCTCGCCTGAACACAGCCGAACACCTGCACACACACACACACACACATGAGCGACATGTTCTACCTGACGTACAGAGCTCAGTGTGTGTGTTAGCACTTCACCTTCTCCGTCCACTGGAACAGCTGATCTTCAGCGACGTAACAGGAGCACTGGCATATCAGCACCTGCACAGAACACACACACACACACACACACACACGAGAGCACCGTTCACATCACTGCGCTGATTCTGCACTGTTCTTCAGTGTGAACACACACTAGACCGCTGCGTTCACAGCATCACACCCACTTCTAAAAAAGTAGTTAAACTTTTAAAAGTGCATCTCTAAAATCACTTTCTGTGTAAAGCGTCCGCTAACAGCAGTGATTCGATCGGATTTCGGATTGGATCAAATCTTGAAAATGGGTTGTTCAAAAGGAAAAAAGGATTCTGAAATCAGATTAGATCACAAAATCCAATCTTGGTTTTGATCTGGATCAAATCATCAGCTTGTGTTGTTCAAAACTATTTAGTAAGATTGGGAAACCTTTGATCCAAAAATCTGGATTATACTGATCCCAGCAGAAGGGTGGATTTCAGGAACAAAAATGTAATAAAACTGTAAAACTGGTCAAAAATATAACATGTTTATCATGTAATATACACACACATATTCTTTATTTTGCTCTTGATTAGTTTAACTGTTGAAGTAATAAATTAGAAGTGGACATTAGGCTTCATATTTAGCCTTTCAGTAAATATCTGTAAAGTAAAAAAGAGATAAAATAATCCCCAAACAGCTGTAAATATCAAACAAAAATATTATATTTTATTCAAAGAGTTTTTTATCACTCTGTGTAAACTACATTGGCACAATCATAAGAGATGAATCCATCAAAAGTGTGAGCGAACGCAAAGTTTCCCGGGTGAAGCTCTGGTAATCCAGATTTGGTCATCTGAAAAAGTGTGAATCTGGATCAGGATGATCCAATACAATTTTGCTTTGAAAAACCGGCACAAAAGAAAAATGGATTTACCGGATCCTGGATAGCAAAACATGGAACAACTGATTACATGTGAACCGGATCAGATTACAAAAATTAAGTACTTGTAATTAGATTATATTGTTTTAAAATGCTCAAAATAAGATTAGTTCCTTTTTTATTGATTACATATTATTTACATAGAAAATTATTCATAAATTATTCTTTAATTCTTTTTTTTTACTTTCTTTACACTGACATGCAGGTAAACAAAATATATTTTTAGTAAGTGTTTTTTATTTTTTTTAAACATTTTATTTAAAGCATCTCAAATTTCACAAAACTAACAACAGTAAACTCCCATCCGCCAGCTGACTGCAGCAAAAATAAAAAATAAATGATAATAATATTTATATTTTTAATAAATAATAAATGTATTTGTGTTTAATGCACTTCATGTATTAAAAAATGTATTTTGTACAAAATAATCATATTCAAATCTATGTGATAAACAGGTTGTGTCAAAAGTAATCTAAAAGTAATCAGATTTAGGCCAATTATTGATTGATCATCTGATCGTGATTATTTGAGATGACTACAATAATTGTGCAGTTTAAATTATCTTGCATATCATATTATAAATAATTAAAGAAATGTGAGTAATTTTCACAGCATTAAAGTAAATCATATGGGCCTATTTTCATTATGAAAGTAATTACTATATTATATACGACAAGTAAAAATAGGCGTACACTGAGTTCTAACTGTTGTATTCCTCATTTGTAAGTCGCTTTGGATAAAAGAATCTGCTAAATAAATAAATGTAAATTTAAAGGGTTAATTTAGTTTTTCCGTAAGTTGAATAGGGAAGGTGTGGGACGTAGCGTAAGCTTTATGAACTGTGAGAGTTTTACACTTTCTTCTAAGTTGAATACGGAAGGCGGTCTGGCAGAAGCTGGATATTTTACTTCATAACTTGTTAAATGTGGATATTTTTTTTACACAAACACATCGCTTCATTTCAGAAGGCCTTTATTAACCCCCGGAGCCGTGTGGAGTACGTTTATGATGGATGGATGTGGATGGAGACTCTTTCTTCAGCTCATACTCGTTGATCCCGTTCACTGCCGTTATAAAGCTCGGATGCGTCAGGATATTTATTAATATATCTCAGATTGTGTTCATCAGAAAGAAGAAACGGACGGACGGACGGACGGAGGGAGGCTCCTCACCTGCTTCTGCCGGTACAGGACGCAGGACGGCTCTCCAGGGGCCGGAGCCGTGTCTGTCCGGCCGGATCCGCGGCTCCGCTCATTCCACAGGGAAACCCAGCCGACGGCCGGCCAGCCTCCGGAGCTCAACACATACGCGGAGATGAAGCCTGGGAAAACAGGAGAGATCCTCAAACACAGGTTCTGCAGGATCTACAGCTGAAGCGTGACGTTTCTCACCGGTGGCGTTTGGACCCACAGCGATGATCAGATCCGAACACGGCAGAGACCCGCCGTCCGTCTGCGAGAGCCACCGAACATCCACTGACCTGCAGACCCCACAAACACACGACGAGCGTTACTGCGACATTCAGAATAATCCATTCAGCGTCCGCTCTTTTCATTATCAGCTGATTAGATGTTGCAGAAAATCTCAACCACCTGATTCAAAAAATCATGCTTTTCTAAATCATAATCATGACATAGAGTCAAAACTATGACATACTAAGGCATTTTATGATAGAAAGCAGTAATTATGACATAAATAGTAGAAATTGACATACTAAGATGAAATAATGAATTAAAAAGTTGTAATTATGACATAGAAAGTCATATTTTAATGTCATAATGATGACTAAGTAATATGTCATAACTTTGACTATCACATAATTTCAACTTTTTGTGTCATAATTAAGATATAAAAACATATTCCCACCACATAAGAATAAAAAACATTGTTTTGTAAATCATAATTATGTCATAAAAAGTAGAAAATGGCATACTAAGATGAAATCAAGACAAAATGTTGAAATTATGACATAAAAAGTTGTAGTTATGACATAGAAAGTCACAATTTAAACTTTAATCTCAGAACTATAAAGTAGAAATTGACATGCTAAGACAAAAAGTTGTGACAACCTCATAATTCAAACTTTTTATTGTCATTTTCGACTTTTTGTGTCATAATTACGATATAATCGATCATATGGAATCCATATTAAGATACTGTAAACATTATTAATTAACATCGTGATTTTCTGTAAAGTTGCTGTGAAACAGTGCGTGTTCATTGATCTGACACGTGATCAATACATATAAATAACACAAGTTTATTCATATAGTTTCTGAGCAGCAGAAACACATGCAGCCGAACTGAAACCGAAAGGATCGTGTTTTCATTTAGTCTCTTATAAAACTGATGAAATAAAACTTTAACTAAAATGTTACGGACTGACACGGTTTATTACATTATGAATAAATATAATAAATGATTCACCTCTTCTCCTCTATTTCCCGTCGGATCTGTTCATCTTCCTCGTTTTCCTTCGTCATATCATCATACTCATCCTCTTCAACAGCTCTCGAGTACACCGACAAAACTTCGCCGAAAAATGTCGCCATTTTAGAGGATTTATGAGATTAATTCATGAATGCGACTCAAACCTGCTGTGTAACGATCGATGCTCCGCTACACCGGAAGTAGTGACTGTAGTTTGACGACAAAAGACTTTTATTTTGTTTTCAGTTCTTTTATGGGGCTTTATTTATTTATTTTATGTAATATAGCCTATATACAGTTGACATGTTTATAATACATAATTTGTATACACCTATTGTCAACAGAACACACACACAAATAGTTAGAAAGAAAGAACGACTGCTAACAACAGAAAAATAAATAAGAAAAATAGGAGGGAAAAAGAACATGTGGGTAAAAAAAATAATTTATAGACATCAATAATAGTATTAAAACATTTTTGAAATTTAAGGTTTTGAAACTTAAGTGTGAAAACGTGTGAAACTGAACTTAATAAAATTCGGTATGTTTTGACTATCACACTTATTGGGGGGTTGGTTTGGGGGTGGGGGGTTAAACCCTCATGTAAGTCTCACTCCAAACCAAACTCGAAAGTTGGCAGTCCTGTTTTTATGAAATCTAAAGGATGGAAATAAGACTTCTGATTTTTGTTTCGATGTGGTTCTCTGTGCTGTTTATTATCGCGGGTAAGTTCTGTTTGATTCCTCTGAGGCGTTTGCAAGTGAGAATATAAAGAACAGCTCTTGTTTTGTATTAATTTAATGTTCTGAAGCAGGCCAGTGTGTGTGTGTGTGTTTCTTTAGCTTGTATTGTTCTGTTAGCACATTAGCCTCCCTCATTATTACATTATATCATATTTACTCACGAAAACGTTCCTCTGATCAATTAATAACTCGCAAATAATTGTAATCATATGCTCTTGTAATTTTAAACGTTTTAGGGTTAATTTAATCAAACCTGAATAATTAGCTTGAGTTTCTTTTAATAAACCGAACAATAAAGACTCAAATCATCGGCATCTGATTTAATTATTAATTGTTTTATTTCATGTATTTTAATAAGCAGGTGGTTTAAATCCTTAAATAATAGTCTGTTTTATATAGCATCCTTTTTATCTGGGTTTAAAGTTAAACTTTTAAGTAAAATATACTAGGGCGATTATCGCTTAAACGCGATTCTTGGTGCGATTATGAAATCGCGAAGCTGCGATTATTTGTTTATGTGCAGCTTGTCAATGAAGAATGGCTCCAAATACTAATCCATCTGAAAACACTGCGAGTTTGAATCGCTTATAATGTACAATTGAAAAAGCAACATGCGTCAAACATCTTTCCAGACATGAGAAGCATTTATTAACATCTTGTCCAACAAAAGACAACATTAATAACATTTTACTCATAACGACAGTGGAGCATCCTTCTGAGATGATGTGGCTTTCTTACACAGAATAAGACAGTCGTGTGTTTATTAGTCATGTTAATTAATCAAAGCCCTGTTGAAAAAACCAGCATATACTGGTAAGATAGGTTTTGAAGCTGGTATGCTGGTTTATGCTGGTCCTAAACTGGTCCAGGACCAGCATACCAGCTTCAAAACCAGTATATGCTGTTTTTTCAACAGGGAGCGTTTCGATCTTCTGTTTATTCAGCTACAGCGATATGATGAGTGTTATCTTCTTCTGCGGCAGGGCATATTTAGAGTTTCTGCGCAAGAGCGCCCTCTGGCTTTCCATTTCCATGGGCAATACTATGGTATTGTTTGAAGTCATGTCTATATTACTTTGGTAATCATTCAGTGACATGTTACATAAATATAATAAAGCATGTATGTAGGGCTGGGCATTAACACAAATTTCACGATTCAGTTTCGATTCAATTCGATGTTGATTCGTTTGGATATATATCAGGTACAGTACATGTCCATTTTTTCCTCATTTGTTAAAATTAACAACTGATTTGTATACAAACATATAAATTGCACATAAAGCAGTTTTTATTACACTAATAACATAATAATAACTTTTTAAAGACATAATAATGTTCCTACTCCAATTCGGTTGTTGAAATCTAAACATTTACAATAATTGTTAACAATTAAAATATTTTTAACCCAGCCCCAATAGCATGAAGTGATAACAGAATTAAAATAGAGTATTTTTACTGTAGCATACAGTACTTTATGTGGATGGAGACTGACTGGCGTGTGACTGTGTTTCAGGCGTGTCGGCGATAGACGTGTTCACTCCAGCCGAGGCGCTTGTGGAGAACGGGACCACAGCGACTCTGACCTGTAGTTTTAAGTCTAAAGAGGTGGTCAGTAGTTCAGCGTCGGTGACGTGGTCTTTCCTGGCGGAGGGAGACACACAGCCCACTTCAGTGAGTTTTTTCATCTGTAATATGTATATACTGTATAAAGCTGCGTTCACACTGTCAGTCCAAATCCGATTATTTGTGTATCCGATTGGAATCTGATCTAAAATTATTTTTATGTTCATCTTCCACAGATATTCTATTACTCCGGCGGGAAGTCTTTTCCGGGCTCGCTCCCGCAGTTTAAGTCCCGTGTGGAATGGGCCGGAGACATGAACAAGAAGGACGCGTCGATCCGCGTGATCCAGATGCAGTTCAAGGACAACGGGACAGTTCAGCTGCGACGTGAAGAATCCTCCGGACATCTCCGGACAGATGTCCGTCACTAAAGTCAGAGTGGTCATGAAAGGTGATCGGACGGACATCACCATTTAAGATATGATATAAAAAAAAAATCAAAATATGCTTGCTTGTAGGGCTACACAATTTTGGCCAACATTTTGTAATTATATATTAGTTAATATTTTGACGGAAAACAGCAGGAGCCTTTAAACTCGTCATGAAACGGAAGTTGCACTAGTCTTTTCTTCCCTATTGTGCCGTATATCTGAGTGAAACGCTTCTGGAACAAGAACAAATGTAGGGCGGGGCTTGATTTTGTCTGTGAGGAATTGATTGGATGGTTGTGGTTTGCTATTGGTGGATCTCATGTGAGTGACAGGTTGCCCCGCCCTCATCATCAGAGAAGAGAAGAGATGCTGAAAGAGGGAGGAGAAGATATTCTGATTCAAGATTACCAGGAACATGAATTTAAAACAATAATGATGTGCACCGATAAATCATTAACAATAAACACTGCAATATTCTATAAAAAATAAGAATTGTCCATTTTGATTTCTTTAAAAAAAATGTAATTGGAAATTTGATCACATGGATGTAACCAATAATTTATTTATTCACACTCTTTTTGTACACATGTTTTTTTTTAACTTGATAATTTATTACTTAATTCTAAGTAGCATTCAATTGACCATCAAATAAGTTCACCTTTTATATTCCACAAGAGTATTTCATTATAGAGAGATCAGAGGACAATTTCATGCCTAAATTCATAACTAGATGACTGGACCTATAATTAAGTTATGTTTTCTTGAATTAAAAACTTGTAGGTGTTTATCCTAAAATTCATAAGGAGAAATAAAACATTTTGCTTAAATTTGATCTGTGTACTGAATAAAAGAGTTTGTCCTAATTGATCAGTTTTGATTACAGCATCACTGAAGGAGGAGCTGCAGTCTCTCATGGAGTCACTCACACCGAGGCTCGTTTCAGTAATGAAGCGGATCTGGACCGTATAAATGAAGCAACATTCAGAGAGTGAAGCTCGACTGGAGGCCAATCACCAGAGAATAATGATGAATATTGTCTGAAACTTGCTGAGAGAAAGTATATCTAATCAGTGTTTTGGGAAAGTTTCCTGGTCAGAGCCAGAGCTCGACCAAATCCAACCTTGAAGAAGCTGTATATCTGTGTGTGTGTGTGTGTGTGTGTGTGTTTCAAAATAAATTGGCTTCATCGATATTTGAAAAATCAAGATTCCATCTGGAACATTTTCCCACAACAAGTTTTTTCATATATTGAAGGTATATGATTTTTATTGATGTGCAACTGCAATTTTTCAAAAACTCCTATCAAACTCTCAAATTTCCACCAACAGGCACTTTTGGCATGGGCTTTAATATATAAACATAATTTCACTCCCCATAAATTCTTTATTTGGAACAATCAAAATATTTTATAGAAAAATAGAACTTTATTTTTTGATCAATGGTTTAATAACGGTTTACTTTTAGTTTGTCAGCTATTTAACAACAAATGTTTACTAATGACTTACGCAGAATTTCTTTCAGAATACAATATGCCAGTTACTCCCGAAGAATTTGCCATAGTTATGGGAGCGAAACCAACAGGAATCTGTATGCTTTTTAAGAATTACGTTCACTCTCCTACTATAAACACTTCTTTCCCTGAGCCAATAGACACTTCAATAGGTAAAATATGTTTTTCAGTTAGATCCCTGTTTCTTGACGATATTACCTCAATATCTCCTGCAATCTTTAACTGGAATAATTTATTTAAAAATTTAAAGTGGAAAAAGATTTGGTCTTTACAACAAAAATATTTCCTCACCAATAAAGTAAAGAAGTGTCTTTTAAAATAATAAATAAATTTTACCCTGTTAAATATTTTATGATTAAATATAAAACCAGTATTGATACAAGATTTTGCCAAGTTCACACAGAAACTGTCTATCATTTATTTTGGTCATGTTTCTATACTGAACAACTATGGAAAAGTATTGAAACATTTATTAAAGTTAATATCCAACAAGATATATCTGTAACTTTTAAAGATATTATTTTTGGACACTTTGATTCTGACCCTAATAAAAACAAAGCTTGCTTTGTTATAAATGTAATTTATTTTCTTTGCAAATTTTATATCCATAAATGTAAATTCACCAACAAATAAAAAATGTTCTTGTTTTTTTGAAAGAATTTAAAATGTATTGTGGTCGATTTACGCACCTGACCTAAATTAACCTGGTGTCCCTGACACCTACGAGAAATATCCTCAGGTGAATCCCACTCTGACCGCATGATGCCTAAGAGTTATAGTTACCTGACCGCAATCAGAACCCTGCCTAAGAGTCTCACACCGAGTCGAACGACATCTCGTCCTCTACGACACTAAACCTGGGAAACAGATTTCAAGTGTCTAAGTTGCAGCGCTGCACAATAACCAGAGACTCAGTTGTTGTCTTAGAATATGCTTTAATCACGGCCGGACGGCCTCATATCAATCACAGAGAATCTCACCAGCAGAAAGAATACATCAGTTTATATAGGACAGGAGCATGGTAAAGCAATATGATTGGTTCTTCATATGGCAAACCCTTCTGTTACTAGGTAAAGCAAGATCTGCCCGAATCATGCGTTTATTAGTTCGTTGGTTACTCAATATCATGGGGCTATTATTTAGATAGTTGTCTAGCTGTCCCTAAGTTTCATTTCCACTTTTCTTATGTTTGGACATGATTCAGACACACACTGACTCAGGCCCAAAGTTTGAGGACATTTAGGTTTCAAAAGCATATAAATGTTATTCCTGCAAGGAAAAAGAATGTTAGTTATGATTAATTAAAAAATTCCATCACAGTATCTTAATACTATTTCATCCTCTGTAAATAAGAAAGCAAGAAGAACAACCTCAATTTGTAATGACTTTAATTTGTACACTCTAATTGAAATGTAAATTAATATCTTACCCTCATGCTACTATTTTTCTCTTTTCTTTATCTCTTTTAGCAGTTACTGTTATTTTTTTTCTGTTCTGTATGTTCAGATGACATTAGACATATTGTTGATATATGTTGTGTACTCTATATAAAATTGTATATCATTATTGTCATCTTTGTAATGTTTGCAATCATAATAAAAAGAGAGAGAGAGTATACTTGTATACTTGTTGTTTTCAGAATGTACGGCAGAGCGGCCTACAAACCTGCTGAGTGATCTGACTGTTTCTGATGAAACTGCAAACTATTCTTCAGTAAATATTTTTCAGTTGATTTCATCTCTGACTCCTGGTCTTCATTCATCATATCTGGTTGGGTCTTAACTGTAAATTCCCCTCCACCCTGCGATCCCGACCCTTCTCAAGTGTTCCACACATCTGACATCTTCAGCCGGAAACACAAGAACAAGGAGAATGAGGCGCTTTGTATTAAAACCACTCAATATGAGACCGTGATGCACAAATTAAACTGCAGATATGGTGAATTCAGTGCATTTTTCCTTTCAGCCTCATCTCTCGCTTTAACACGGTTTAACACAAATTAGGCCTAACAGAAGTCAGAACATTACTATTGACCCAGTGTAAGTAAATAAATATTTTTAATAATATAAAAATTGACAGGATATCTTTTTAGGGCATTAGTAAACAAAATTTGCATCTTTCCAAATGTAATTGCGTGATGATTATATTGCCCATGTGTTGAAATAAACAGATCAAACACACGCCAAAGCGGTACGAAACTAACGTAATTTTCGTGTTTACACGCAATCACGCTTAACACGATAGTTTCACACGTTTTGACCTTATTGGCCTTCCATATAGTTCTGTAGTGACACACCGTTAATGTTACACAGCGGGTTTGAGTCGCATGAATCTCACAATTCCTCTAATATGGCCATATAATAATAATAATAATATGTATTATCGGTTAAATATGTTAAACCTGAGAAAAACAATTTAATAGACTAAATCAACCGAGGTCAGAATAAAGCCAATTTATTCAAATCTTTGATATCGCAAACATTAAAATATAATATCTGATCTGAGATCAGTAGTACATCACATTCAGTACATTAGAGCTGATCTGAGACCAGTAGAGTGTGTTCGGTACATTAGAGCTGACGTCACTGAGTCTGATCTGAGATCAGCGGGAAACTCCGTCGGTCTGATGCTGTAAACAAACACTGAGGCTCCGGTACTCGGGCGATATTTATGAAATCTAAAGGATGGAAATAAGGCTTCCGATTTCCACACACAGTTATGTTTCGTTGTGGTTCTCTGTGCTGTTTATTATCGCGGGTAAGTTCTGTTTGATTCCTCTGAGGCGTTTTGACGTCATCTGTGAGCGTTAGCGGAGCTCCGTGCTAACCTGCTAGCTTCAGTTAACGTTATGAATTATCTGCTGATTTTATATTTATATCACATGAAGTGAGCATATAAAGAACAGCTCTTATTCTGTAATAATTTAATGTTCTGAAGCAGGTCGTTTAAATACATCCAGTGTGTGTGTGTTTAATGTGTTTCTCAGGTCAGGAAGTTTAGCTCGTATTGTTCTGTTAGCACATTAGCCTCCCTCATTATTACATTATATCATATTTACTCACGAAAATGTTCCTCTGATCAATTAATAACTCGCAAATAAATGTAATCATGTGCTCTTTTAATTTTAAATGTTTTAAAGTTAATTTAATCAAACCTGAATAAACAGCTTCCTTTAATAAACCGAACAATAAAGACTCAAATCATTAATCTGAATTAATTATTAATTGTTTTATTCCATATATTTTAATGAGGAGATGCTGTAAATCCTTAAATAACACAATTTACATGGTCTGTTTTATATAGTGTCGTTTATACCTGGGTTTAAAATTACCATTGTACCTCTATGGTATTGTTTGACGAAGTCATGCCTGTATTAGTATAGTAATCATTCAGTAACATGTTATATAAATATAATATAGCATGTATGTTGGATATAAAAAATAAACTGATAAATTAACAACTGATTTGTATACAAACATATAAATTGCATGCAAGGCAGTTATACTAATAACATTATAATAAACTTTTAATGACATAATTATGTTCCTACTCCAATTTGGTTGTTGAAATCTAAATATTTAAAATAATTTTTAACAATTAAAATATTTTTAACCCAGCCCTAATAGCATGTAGTAATAGTATAATTAAACTAGAATAGTTTTACTGTAGCATATGTAACAGACGTAGGCTGGTAAGAGCTGTCTGTGTAAACCTCACTCCCCTGATCTGGTTAGAGGGCCCGACTCCCATGCCGGCGGACCCGGGTTCGAGTCCCGCTAAGAGCGGGTGGTTCGGACAGGAGGGGTTACACATACAGTATTTTTCCTGATGGAGATGAAATGTCTGTATCTGCTGTTGTAAAGCATCATAAAGCTGAAGCACATGTATGTGGATGGAGACTGACTGGCGTGTGACTGTGTTTCAGGCGTGTCGGCGATAGACGTGTTCACTCCAGCCGAGGCGCTTGTGGAGAACGGGACCACAGCGACTCTGACCTGTAGTTTTAAGTCTAAAGAGGTGGTCAGTAGTTCAGCGTCGGTGACGTGGTCTTTCCTGGCGGAGGGAGACACGGGACAGCCCACTTCAGTGAGAGTCTTTTCATCTATAACATATATGTATGATATCAGACATCATATGATCATCATGGATGTTCATCTTCCACAGATATTCTATTACTCCGGCGGGAAGTCTTTTCCGGGCTCGCTCCCGCAGTTTAAGTCCCGTGTGGAATGGGCCGGAGACATGAACAAGAAGGACGCGTCGATCCGCGTGATCCAGATGCAGTTCAAGGACAACGGGACATTCAGCTGCGACGTAAAGAATCCTCCGGACATCACCGGGCAGATGTCCATCACTAAAGTCAGAGTGGTCATGAAAGGTGAGCGGAACAAGAACAAATGTAGGGCGGGGCTTGATTTTGTCTGTGGGGAATTGATTGGATGGTTGTGGTTTGCTATTGGTGGATCTCAAGTGAGTGACAGGTTGCCCCGCCCTCATCATCAGAGAAGAGAAGAGATGCTGCAAGAGGGAGGAGAAGATATTCTAATTCAAGATTACGAGGACCATGAATTTAAAACCATAGTGATGTTCATTTATGCAAAAAATAATGTGTGACGATGTTTTTTTGGATCAGTCGTGGCACTGACAGTCTTCCTCTGTGTTCAGAGTCTCTTCCTCAGACCAGCACAGCGGTGATCGTGGGCGGCGTGATCGGAGCCGTGATCGGCATCATCATCATCTCTGTGGTCACGTACCTGATCATCCGGCGACAGGAGCCCAGTCACGACTACGAAGGGTATGTGGGTTCATGACACACTCTGTGATTGTTGGTAGTTGTGGTGTGGGTTAACCGGTTAACTCGGGTGTGCATGGAGCATGACGTCTGGACTAAACTGAGTTGACGCTAAACCAGATTCTAGTCGAATGGTGTGTGTCGGACTGATCGCAGTTGAACCGCTCCACGTCAGACGAACCTCACTAACCTCTCGACTCATATTTCACACCCAAATCACAAAAGATGTGCTGCATAAAGAAAATTAAATTCAATTAAGGAAAGTAAAAAAGTTTTGGTAAGTTTCATTTGTTACCATCAGTTATAAATCATTTACTAAATTCTGTCATTAATTACTCTCCCTCATGTCGTTCCACACCCGTAAGACCTTCGTTCATCTTCATAACACAAATGAAGATATTTTTGATGAAATCCGAGAGGTATATGACTCGTCCATAGACAGCAATATAATCAACACATTCAAGGTCCAGAAAGGTACTAAAGACATTGTTAAAACAGTCATGTGACTGCAGTGGCTCAACCTTAATGTTATGAAGAGACGAGAATACTTTTTGTGCGCCAAAACAAAAATAAATACAAACAGTATTCTCGTCTCTTCATAACATTAAGGTTGAGCCACTGCAGTCACATGACTGTTTATGGACAAGTCATAAACCTCTCGGATTTCATTAAAAATATCTTAATTTGTGTTCTGAAGATGAACGAAGGTCTTACGGGTGTGGAACGACATGAGGATGAGTAATTAATGACAGAAATTAACTTTTTGGTGAACTAACCCTATAAGGTCAGTGTCTACATTTACTAATACAATATTAAAATTGTTATTAAAATGTTTCAGTATCTGTTTTGTTGATATTATTCAGTGAACCTGAGCTAACATGAACTAACACTGAACAGATTTTATAATAGTGTAAGGAATGTATTACTCATTGATAATTAATGCATTAACTGATGTTAACTAGTGGGACCGTACTGTAAAGAGTTATTTGACATTATTAAACATAATTTTCCTCAAACTCTCAGGACTCTCAGGATTTCTGCTGATTTGTCCAGTCAGCTTTATTGCTTCCGCGCTTCATACAATACAGTTCATTTCAAAGCAGCTTCACAGTAATAAACTTCATCAGATATGACAAAAATCATGATTTGTGTGTGAAATATGAGGCGTGTCTGCGGTGTTGTGTGTGTCACTAACCCCGTCTGCCCGTCATCTCATCTGGGTGTGTTTTGATCAGAGCAGCTTGTGTGTTGCGGCGTTTGTATCATATTGCTTGTGTCATCTGTCATCTCATTTGTGTTTGCGTCCATCTCTCTGTGTGTGTGTGTGTGTGTAGCTGCACCTCGTTAGAGAGTGTGAGCTCACAGAACACTCGGGTGGGGAAGAAGGCGGAGTCGAGTAACGACAACTCCCGGTGCTCCAGCCCCTCTGCCCCTGTACAGGTACGACACGCTCACTGTGTGTGTGTGTGAGAGAGAGAGAGTGTGTGTGTGTGTGTGTGCGTGCGTGTGTGTGTGTGTGTGTGAGAGAGAGTGTGTGTGTGTGTGTGAGAGTGTGTGTGACAGTGAGTGTGTGTGTGTGTGTGTGTGTGTGACAGTGAGTGTGTGTGTGTGTGTGCGTGTGAGAGAGAGAGAGAGAGAGTGTGTGTGTGTGTGTGCGTGTGTGAGAGAGAGAGAGAGTGTGTGTGATAGAGTGTGTGTGTGTGTGTGTGTGTGTGTGTGTGTGTGAGAGAGAGAGTGTGTGTGTGTGTGAGAGTGTGTGTGACAGTGAGTGTGTGTGTGTGTGTGTGTGACTGTGTGTGTGTGTGTGTGTGTGAGAGAGTGTGTGTGTGTGACAGTGAGTGTGTGTGTGTTTCATCTAGGGCTGGACAATTAATCGAAAAGTAATTCTGAAATTCAGAACCTCTAATCGACGTAATTTTCCCATGTCGGTTATTTTGTTTTTTTTTTAAAAATCCTGTAAATACTTTCCCCTTAAAAACATACTATCGTGTGTGTAGTCATGTGACTCCACCCCGTCCAATCAGCGGCATGGAAGCAACACAGGCGAGTCGACTCACACAGACAGCGCTCGAGCCCTGAAGCTTGTATGTTTTAAGGCTTGTCGGTTTGGACATTCAAGTGATTTTAGACCATCGGATGTGTATTATTATATTGAGCTACTGCACTGATGCATTGTGGGACATGAACACTCATCCAGACAGAAGCTGCACATCACGTGAAGATGGCGCGCACAGAGAGGAGCGCAGAAACTCCTGTGATTTGATGTGATGAAACTTACAGCATATATTTTTCTACTTTTAAAGAAACTACTTGCAACCCACAGCTTCAACAGAGAGACGGACGGTATGACGAATTCACACGCAATCGCTCTCATTAACGCATTCAAATAAATGTACTGTGCTAATTTATCTGTATCTGATTTACAACGAGCAGAAATCTGTAAGAAGTGTTAGGACCCACAGATATAATAACTTCATGTCAGATCACTCTTTCATTAGGAAAATACCCTCCTCTAATAGTCGAGCATATTTAAAGTACAAACCTCGTCAGTGAACTGTGAGGGCAAAAACAAAATAATCGTTCATTAATCGTAATCGAGGTATAAAATGTTCAATTAATCGAGATGTTGATGTTCGTATTGTCCAGCCCTAGTTTCATCAGTGCTGATCCTGTTTAAATGAACCGTTTCTTCACCCTCATGCATCAAACCATGTGTTTTTCTCCTGTGGAGCATCTGTACGTTCACAGCTGGATGGTGATTATATCTAGTGGTGTTTCGATATATCGCCAAGACTGACACACACACTGCCCGGCCACTTTTTCATTCAAGTCAAATGCTTAAGAGTCTATGATGGGATCATTATTGCAGTGATTATTATGTTTCTAGCATGTTTCACAACAGTTCTTCTAACCCTAGCTGATGTAGCTTTACATTTCTTAAACAGCCATATAGGAAGACACATCATGGCCATATTTCAGGATGACAAAGTCAAGATTCATCAGGCTGTAATTGTGAAAGAATGTTTGAATCATTTTCACACATGAATCAGCACAGACCTTAAATTCATTGTAAGCCTTTGGGATGTGCTGGAGGAGACTTTACAGAGTGCTCACCTCTTGCATTGTCGATACAAGATCTTGACCAAAAACTCTTGATGGAAATAAATGTTGACATTATTTCCATCAAGAGGTGCATCAAGTTTTGGTTCAATCCAGTCATAGACTCTTAAGCATTTGCCTATTTAAATCCAACAGCGATGTTTTTTGGCCAGGCAGTGTGTATTGACTGATATTTGTAATTTTTCAGCCAGTGCCAGTAAGTTTTTCAGTTTGAAGCAGGACTTTTATTTTGCTCTCATTCTCCGTCTTCATTAGTTCACTGTCTTAAGTTTTAATAATGCATTAGTAAATGATGAAATGAACATTAAATAAGATTAATAAATGTTTTAGAAGTATTTTCCATTCATAGTTCATGTTAACTAGTGTAGTCAACTAACGAAACCTCGCTGTTAAACATTATTATTATTATTATTATTATTAATAGTAGTTTTATTTTATTGTGCAACAGTAATATATTTATTGATTGATTTCTTTAGTTTTTGTTTTTTTAAATATAATATAATACACAAAATATAATTATTATTTTTTCATTATAGTTGTAGTATTTTCATAATAAATGAGAAAAACAGGTTTTCCTTGTTTATCTGATCTCATCCCTGATAAATCTCCCATGAGAAGCGGCTCATTCCACGTGTTCTGCTGTTTGTGTGGTTCATATTTCAGCTGGATTAAACGTTTAAATGACGTCAGATAAACGTGTCTCTGTCTGTCCTGCAGCAGCTCAGCGCTTGTGTCATGTGTCTCGAGTGTCCCAGCAGCCTGTGTGTTTCTTCCCTCCCTCATGGCTTCTCTCTCTCTGATTGGTCAATCAGGGGCCGGTGATTTACGCTCAGCTCGATCACTCCGGCAGCAAGAACTCGTCCTTCCACAAGATGGAGCCGGTGGTTTACGCAGACATCCGGAAAAACTAGAGCGATCAGACTGATCCTGATCAGTGGGTTAGTACTGGACTGATGATTCCTGACGTCACGTGACCAGAGACTCTTTCTTCTGTGCGTGTGTGTGTGTGTGTTTATGTCAGTGTCTCCTGTGAGTTTCTACAGTAAAATAACGAGGATGTAGATGATGAATCCCACCACAAAACCAGTTCTGTGGCGTTATTGTCACCGCCGGTCCTCATTAACACACAGCTGTCTCGTTAGATTCTCATTACTGTAGTACAGTATACTTGTTTTACTGTCACGCAATGCTTATTCAATGCATTTAAATCAACATAAACACTACAATGATTAAATATGATGCTTTGCATTATGAGATTATTAGAGTTATGGGGGGGGAAATGTGCTTATTTTACATTGTTGACTGTTACATTGTTGACAAATTTTTTTTGTAGTTTTTATTTTATTTTCAAATTAAAGGTCAAGCTTTGTTTTTTTGCACATTTCACCACAAAATCGAGCAAACAAATGATCATTTGCGTAGAGAAAACGAAGCCTTCTTTAGGACCATAAACTGATTTGTGACATTATTTTCATGATTAAGAAACCCTCTCATGACTGCATTATAGTAAAAATATTACTGTAAACGTTTTATTTTTAAATATCATGATGTATAAATACTTAAATTGCCATTTAAGTAATATATTTTGAGAGCAATGGCAGAAAATGTGCTTATTTTACAATTATTATTGATTTTAATTTCTATTTCACCACAAAAACAAACATGTTATCATTTCCGTCGAGAAAACTAATATTTTTTTTTGTGAGCAGAATTCCATGACTTTACGTTACATTAAAAATATTAGTGTAATAGTTTTATTTTTTTATAAACTGTGGTATATTATTTTTGCAGCATGTTATTATTTTCAATATGAATGGTCCCAAAGATAAGCGTCGTTCCTGACTGGTTGTGTGGTGTGATTGACAGCTGCGTTTGCATGTAACTGACGTACTGACATCAGGGAGCATGATGGGTAATTGTCACATAAACACTCCAGAAGCTGCCGAACAGAGGTAGTGTGCATGTGTGAGCGGTTAGACTAGTTAGCTTGTTAACATGACCGCACTAATGTTCTCGTGTAGAAATGCCTTCAGTGTTAGTGTAGTGATCTAGCGTGTGTACAGCGCCTCAAACACTCCGCACTCATTCCACTTCCATGTCTTACGGTTTTTAAACTTCTTCTTATGTGCATTTCATGTGTCATAACTGAAGTTTTGTTTTTAATTGTGACACTTTTGAGCACTATTGAGCGCTAACCAAAATCAGCCATGACTGATGGATCATTCCTTAAGTTTCCGATGCTGGAGTCGTTTTCCATGTGTTTTTTGTTGAATAGATGATTATTTTTTTTATTGGAGAACTGCAGACATTCCATTCCTGTCGGTACTTGTTTGATTTTTGTACTGCAAATCCTGCACTGTTTCTGTTTCTGACTCTGACTGCAGCACTATTGTGTCACATGATCACATGTTAACTGGAACACTGTGGATAAGAGTGCCTTCATCAACTAACTCTTTCACACTTCCTCGTTTTATTGGCCTTTTGTATATGAAAACAGCTGTATCTGTTTAATTTTATACATGCATATATATATAAATATATCAAACCGAATGAAAATGTCTTTTGTGTGTGTTTGTGTACGTGTGCACTAGTCATGTGATTATTTCAATCATCAGAGTAAGGATGTAATCACAGTAAGATGTTTACACAAGCTAAACTCTTCACTCTACATGCATACAGCATTCTTTCAAGCAGACATATTTATTTATGTGAAATAAATATAGATTAATCTTTATTAGAGCTAGTGAAGTTATTCAGTCAAGAGCATTGATAGATTTTCTCTTTCTTTTGTTTGTTCAACATTAATGATGGACAGCAGCAGGTTTATTAGGCTGCTGTCACTTTAAGAACAAATGCACGGATCTAATACACTGATACGCTTCCGATAACTGTTTACATTCACTTATGACATTACCGACTGTGTTTACATGACATTTATGGACATTTTGACGATTTTGTGCATATTTGCCCATTCAAGCACAAAAAGACGTGAAAGAGAACTGACGTCTGAGAGGCAGACTGAATTCAGCTCTTTCGCGTCGTCACGCTTTTTCAGATTCATCATATATCTGCTCTTTCTCCCAGACATGTACATTTTTGAACGTTTTATGAGACATGCAGCAAGTCCATGCTAACTTCTGTCCCGCCGGGTGGATCAGCACGTTACAATTCTACAGCGCAGGACTCCATCACTTCCCAAATCCCTCCCTAACATTTTCCTCTCGTTTTTATTTGTTGACGAAAATGTTGATTGATTTCCGTCATAGTTTTTGTCATTCAAAACTGTTTTTTTCGTCGTCGTCTTGTTTTCTTCAGTGACAAAATGTCGTTGATGAAAATTGACAAATTATTCACCAATGAAATTAACACAGCTAAAATGTCATTTCAATGTTTTCAACCATACTGTAAATATACTGCATTATATTATGTTACAACTTGAAATGGCATTCATGTCCATTTTCCGACTAGGAAACTCCAGCTAGGACTAGGAATTTCCGACCAGGAAACTCCAACTAGGAAACTCTGACTAGGGATTTACAACTAGGAAGCTCTGACTAGTAATGCGACTTGACATGTTCATGTCCATTTTCCAACTGGGAATCTCTGACTAGGAAACTCTGACTAGGGATTTACGACTCGGAAACTCCGACTAGGAATGCGACTTGACATGTTCATTTTCAAACTAGGAAACTCCAACTAGGAAACTCCGACTAGGGATTTATGACTAGGAAACTCAGACTAGGAATGCGACTTGACATGTTCATGTTCATTTTCAAACTAGGAATCTCTGACTAGGAAACTCCAACTAGGAAACTCCGAATAGAAACTGATAAAATTAGCACCCTAAAAATGCGATGCCTTCTTTACCGCTGTTTATGACACATGGACGTCATCCGTGTTCGTCACAAGCACACTTTGGTGTGCTTTTTCAGAATTTGCTGATTTTCTGTCGGAGTTAGTATTGGCTGCAGATAAAGTCCTTGTTGTTGGTGATTTTAATATCCATGTAGATAATAAAAAGGACGCATTAGGATTGGCATTTGCAGAAATTCTAAACTCTATTGGTGTTAGACAACACGTGTCAGGACCCACTCATTGTCGTAATCATACTTTAGATCTAATATTGTCACATGGAATCGATATTGATGCTGTTGAAATTCTGCAGCAGAACGATGACATCTCAGATCATTATCTAGTCTCGTGTATACTACATTTAGTCAAGGCGGCTAAACTGCCTCCCTGCCACAAATATGGTAGAACCATCACTTCTACCACTAAAGATCACTTTATAAATAATCTTCCTGAAGCTTAGAAGACCTCGATGTTGCAACAGAAACTATTGCCTCTGTCTTTTCCAGCACATTAGACTCAGTTGCTCCTTTGCGCTTAAAAAAGATTAAGGAAATTAATCCAATGCCATGGTACAATGAGCACACTCGGGCCCTAAAGTTAGCAGCCAGAAAAATGGAGCGCAGCTGGAAGAAAACAAAACTAGAAGTATTTCGCACTTCGTGGAGAGAGAGAGAATGATTGAGTACAGAAAGGCCTTAAAAACTGCTAGATCTGCCTATTTTTCAAAACTTTTCGAAGAAAATAAGCACAACCCTAGGTATTTATTTGATACAGTGGCTAAATTAACAAGAAATAAAGCTTCAACTTCTGATGTTTCCAAACAGCACAGCAGTAATGACTTTATGAACTTCTTTACTTGCAAGATTGATAATATTAGAGAAAAAATTATAACCATGCAACCGTCTATTACAGTATCGCGTCAGACAGTTCATTGTAGTGTCCCTGAGGAAAAATTCAATTCATTTACTGCTTTAGGAGAGGAAGATTTGTCTAAACTTGTTAAATCATCAAAATCAACAACATGTATGTTAGACCCTATACCGACTAAGCTATTGAAAGAAATGCTTCCAGAGGTCATAGATCCTCTTCTTAATATCGTTAATTCATCTTTATCACTAGGATACGTACCAAAAACTTTTAAGCTGGCTATTATTAAACCTCTTATTAAAAAACCACAACTTGATCCTAGAGAATTAGTCAATTACAGGCCGATCTCAAATCTCACTTTTCTGTCAAAAATACTAGAAAAGGCAGTATCATCACAGCTATGTTCCTTTTTAGAAAGAAATAGTATCTGTGAGGATTTCTAGTCAGGATTTAGACCGTACCATAGTACTGAGACTGCTCTCATTAGAGTTACTAATGATTTGCTCTTATCATCAGATCGTGGTTGTATCTCTCTATTAGTGTTACTGGATCTTAGTGCAGCATTTGACACTATTGATCACAATATTCTTTTAAATAGACTCAAATTATGTTGGCATTAGTGGAATTGCATTGTCATGGTTCAAATCATACTTATCTGACCGTTATCAGTTTGTAGTAGTAAACGAAGACATGTCATATCGATCACAAGTTCAATATGGAGTACCACAAGGCTCAGTACTAGGACCGTTGCTGTTCACTCTGTACATGCTACCCTTGGGAGATATCATTAGGAAGCATGGCGTTAGTTTTCACTGTTACGCTGATGATACTCAGCTCTATATTTCTTCGCGCCCTGACGAAACTTACCAATTCACAAAATTAACGGAATGCATAACTGATATAAAAAATTGGATGACCAGTAATTTCCTACTACTGAATTCAGAAAAAACAGAGATTCTAATTTTTGGACCAAAAACTTCTTCACGTAATAACCTAGAATACTGTCTAACACTTGATGGCTGCTCTGTTAAGTCTCCGTCGTCAGTTAGGAACCTGGGTGTGCTCTTTGATACCAATCTCTCATTTGAAGGCCATGTTACTAGCATCTGTAAAACCGCATTCTTCCATCTTAAAAATGTATCTAAACTACGACATATGCTCTCAATGAAAAATCCAGAACAGTTAGTTCATGCGTTCATGACCTCAAGGCTAGATTACTGTAACGCTCTACTGGGTGGTTGTTCTGCTCGCCTGATAAACAAACTCCAGCTGGTCCAAAATGCAGCAGCTAGAGTTCTTACTAGAACCAGGAAGTATGACCATATTAGCCCAGTTCTGTCAACACTGCATTGGCTTCCTGTTAAACATCGTATAGATTTTAAAATCTTGCTAATTACTTACAAAGCACTAAATGGTTTAGCTCCCCAGTACCTGAGCGAGCTCCTAATTCATTATAGTCCTTCACGTCTATTGCGATCTCAGAATTCAGGCCAGCTGATAATACCTAGAATATCAAAATCAACTGCAGGTGGTAGATCCTTCTCCTATTTGGCACCTAAACTCTGGAACAATCTTCCTAGCATTGTTCGGGAAGCAGACACACTCTGTCAGTTTAAATCTAGACTAAAAACACATCTCTTTAACCTGGCATACACGTAACACATTACCAATTTATATTTCCAAATCCGTTAAAGGATTATTAGGCTGCATAAATTAGGTCAGCCGGAGCCGGGAACACTTCCTATAACACCTGATGTACTCGTTACATCAGAAGAAGAATGGCATCTACGCTAATATTAGTCTTTCTGTTTATCCCGAGGTTCACCGTAGTCAACCAGATCCGGGCCGTATCCAGGTGAGACCAAGGACCTGCACCTTGACACGACCACAACGCAGCCCTGAAGTATCAGCAGAGATTGAGTCAACTAGATCATCCACTGTGAAGGCCTCATCGACACGACAGCCACGACACAGTTCCTCAACAACCGTCCATACCGCCGTGATGAATACGATCCTCAGTTGGATGGAACTGGAATAAATACTTTGAATGTTGCGATCCTGTCGGACTTATGATAGCAACCTGAATTGTAACAAAGCACTGTTGGCCAGAGGAGAACTGGCCCCCCGACTAAGCCTGGTTTCTCCCAAGGTTTTTTTCTCCATTTAAACACCTATTTGCCACTTGTCTGCCACCTAATGTCACCTGATGGAGTTTGGGTTCCTTGCCGCTGTCGCCTCTGGCTTGCTTAGTTGGGGACACTTGACATTTGACTTGACATTTGATATTCAACAGTGCTTTGATCTGCCTGCATTGACACTATTCTTTAAGAGCTGCTGTGCAGCCAAATAATGTACCAGTTATCAATGTAAAGCTGCTTTGACACAATCTACATTGTAAAAAGCGCTATATAAATAAAGGTGACTTGACTTGACTTTGGTCAGAGTGGCATAGATGCCGTTAATGTGTCGAAGTGTGTTTTCAGAAAGAACAGGAATCACGGAGGACACCACGTTTATTCTGGCCTATTTATTGGGAGAATCTTTAGAAAAATGATATTTGGCGTCTCATTCTTGACAACCATATAAACATTCACTTCACTATTTAGATTCTGGAATTTGGGTCAAATACAGGCTATTTTCACAGTGTATAAAACATACAGTACACTTCAAATTATTATTAATTTATGTAAATTATTTCTATTACATTATCCATTTTAACATCAAGACAAGGTGGTTTCCTCCCAACTCGGAAATTCAAGATTATCTCCAAGTTTCTCATTAGAAAATATGACTTGACTTGTTCATGTCCATTTTCCAACTAGGAATCTCCGAAACTGGTATTTATGATAATTACGATAGCACATGAAGGCAGCATGAATCGCATCACAAGTATTGTGTTTACATCAGGTAAAGTTTAATCGCAATATCGCCTAAATCTCATTATAACCTCATTATGAGGGAGCATCATGTAAACGTGAAGGGTTACTGGGAAATAATTTGAGTGTCATTTGGGAAAAAAGTCTTCATCTGAATTTGGGTACAGCCGGAAATGTTCCGGGTCTGATAGAAGAATGTTTTTGTTTGAAATGGCCCTTCAGATCTTCAGTTTCTGTATCAGATGCTTTACATGGAATCTCTTGATTCTTCAGAGCTTTTAAAGAAACATGAACACAACAATCAAATATGAAAACCATTCGCACACGACACATGAAACGATTCCCTTCACCTTTAGTGTCCGAGTGAACAATGTTATCTAGAGTTACTTTGAACTGGACTAGACGTGATTTCATGACATTAAACAAATTAGAGCTGCTGAAATCTCCTTCTGCAGAACGATGTAATCTGAGTCACTGCATTCTTCACGGACTGTAAAACCAATTACAGAGTTTACTCGCTTGTTCAGGGGAAGAATTTAAAATGTCAAGAATGTGCATTTAGTCTTTCTCTGGAAACGTTCATCACGGGTCTCTGACTGGACACGAGCTCTGTTCATTCACAGCTGGCACTGTAAAAAATGTAGTCTAGATGAATAAAAAATAGTTTCAACCTCTTTGAGATAAAGCATTTACTTTTAAGTTAAAATTATTACAGTAATTTAACAAAACAATCTTATGTTCACAGTTTGGTTGTTCCAGTTCATTTTATTTCAAGTAATGATTTTTTTGATTGTTTTAGTTTCAGTTTTAGTTATTCTCTGTTTAAAAAGGAAGAAGAATTCAGTGGAAGAATTTGCAGGCTTTAGAATGTCGTCACATATTTACAATATTTCTCTGGAAACTTTCGTCACAGGTCTGTTCGACGAGTTCTTCGCTTTACAGTTCTGACTTGTACCACCTGACCGCCGCAGATTCATTTTGCTGTTTTTCAGTGTTGCCATAAAATCTCAGAATTGAACGTCTCGTGGTCAGCTCGTAATTACGACATGGCGTGAATGCAACGTTTCATTTTTCAGTAGGCCTAAGTGTTTTATTTTATTTAAAATTTTACATTTGCATGACTTAATTATTAGCTTTTGTGACATCACGGGACCAAAACATTGTTCACATACTGACAAAATATGAAATATTTTCAACTAAAACACAATTAATAAATCATCTGCATTTATCGATCTCAGTTCATGATGACAGATGACGAGTGTCATCATTTTCATGCTTTAAAAAAGACAGTAAAAACTCAAGCAGCATAAAATGATACAAACTTTATTTAAACACATATAACTTTACAAACACAGAGGTTAAAAACATTCACAGTATAAAGTTTTTCAGTTTCACATTGGGATTTCCAGCAGTGAGCGACACAGAGTTGTTTTTTGCTTGTGATTCCACCAACGGCAGATGGAAACATCATCAGATTACACTTTATAACCAACAATATGAGTGTTAAATTCATGTGCATTCCAGAGTTTTTCATGATTGTCAGTCGAGCGCAGTGGATCGGATCATGTCAGAACATCTGAAACTAAATCTAGTTGAACTAAACGCCTCAGTTATAGTCCATGAAGAGCTCGTGTCCGTCAGAGTCGCTGCAGAACGGTCACACAGCCGTGATAACTCAGGCAGCGCGACAGCGGCTTCTCCTCCGTCAGTCTGCCGCTCACTGGATCAAACGCCCAGATCTGATCAACGGCAGCGGAAGACTCGTTCCGACCGCCGACGACATAAACCTTCCCGTCACACGCGGTCAGTCCGCAGCCCTCCTGAAACACACACACACACGGGTCAATTTATTGTCACATGCATTGTCATAAGTGTGTAAAACCATTTATTAGTGTGTCTCTCAAACGCCAGTCCACCCTGTTACACTGGTGCTACTTGCCCTTTAAAATGCCCTAAATCACATGACTTTATAGAAGTTACATCATTCATCATAAACCTAAACCAATCATGAACTTTTCTCTATTTTCCTTTTTTAGAAAACTTTAATAACTCTAATAAAGCATTACATGTCCACCCTGTTGTGTCAATTTATACTGGACTTGAAAATGTTTGTTTATTGTTTAAAAATAGATTTGATACAGTTAAACAATTTTAAACAAACCTGCTCAGTCCAAAATGAACCGTAGGAAAGACCCGGAAGCTTGTTTCCACCACAGAATATAAAAATCAACTTTTTTTCCTCGCACTTGTGTTATATCTCGCAATTCTGAGGGAAAAAAGTCATGAAGATATAAACTCGTATGTGAGAAATAAAGTCAGAATTGTGAGATAAAAGTCACCATTACTTTATTATTTTTTGTATTCTGTGGCGGAAACAAGCTTCCATTGTTACTTGCAGCTGCTTTGTAATTATTTGTGAAATTTACTATCAATTTCTGAGTGAAAACTGTTTCTGCACCTGTGTGTGTGTGTGTGTGTGTGTGTGTGTGTGTGTGTGTGTGTGTGTGTGTGTGTGTGTGTGTGTGTGTGTGTGTGTGTGTGTGTGTGTGTGAGAGATGACATGAGTGTTTTGCTCACCAGTTTGATGGGCAGCACCGCAGCTGAACTCCAGCAGTCTTTACTGGGCGAGTAACAGAAGATCTGATCCAGCAATCCTCCGGTCACGTAGATGCAGCCGTTGAGTGTGACGGCGTTGATGGAGCGCTGAGAGAACGGACAGTTCGCCACATACGACCATCTGTTCATCAGCGGGTCATAACACTGCACCTGTGACAGTACTGCGATTAATACTTCATACATGACACTTCAGTGATATTAATTTGACTGCACTGAGAACCAAACTTGATCTGAATAATGACTCTGTTGTCTTTTAGAGCTGCTTATAGCTGAATAGAACTTTACAGTTATTGAACTGAATCAACAAGAGTCGCTCACGTTCTCACCGGTTTGGGTTCGTCTCACCTGGTTAGTGTTGGCGTGTTCGCTCACGGCTCCTCCGATGACGTAGAGTTTCCCGGCGCAGCTGCTCAGAGCGGCAGAACTCACGGGCATCAGCAGGTCGGAGACGCTCGTCCAGGTGTTCTCATGCGGACTGTAACACTCCACGCTGGACAGACGCTCACGGCCGTTATAACCGCCGACCACGTACAGCTACACACACACACACACATGAACATCTGCTGTCGCTCAGTGAATGAGTCATATGAATCAGTTCATTCAGCGTCGTGTGTTTGGTACTGAAACGAGCCTCACCTTCCCACACATGGACACCATCTTATGCCTCCATCTGCCTTTGTTCAGCCCGCGGACACGGACCCACTGATTGAGCTGCGTCATGTACCGCCACACGTCTGCGCTGTTCAGCTGCCCGCCTGCAAACACACGCCACACGCGTCACGCTACATCTCACGCAACACAAACCTTCTGACAGACGGATAATATGCTCTTCAACAGTATATTTTAATAACTTAATGACACGTTCGCATGTTCACGGTTCTCCTCGTGAAGTGCAAGAGAGATAAAATATTGAACTGTTTTTTTAGTCAGTGTTTAGTGATTGTTTTTATAGTAAAATTATTTATATACAGGGCTGCAGAACTTGGCCGAAAAATGATATTGCAGTTGTTTTGTCATTTTGCAATTTGGACTGTGATACAACATTTAATTTCATAAGAAAATCATATTGCTGCTGCTGAAACAACTCTTAAAGGATTAGTTCACTTCTGAAAAGAAATGAAGGTTTTTGAGGAAAACATTCCAGGATTTTTCTCCATATAGTGGACTTCACTGGGGTTCAACGGGTTGAAGGTCCAAATGTCAGTTTCAGTGCAGCTTCAAAGAGCTCTACATGATCCCAGACGAGGAATAAGAGTCTTATCTAGAGAAACCATCGGACATTTTCTAAAAAAAATAAACATTTATATACTTTTTAACCACAAATGCTCGTCTTGCACTGCTCTGTGATGCTCCACACATTACATAATCATGTTGGAAAGGTCACGCGTGACGTAGGTGGAAGAACAGATCCAGTGTTTACAAAGTAAACGTCAAAGACAAAGTCAAACAACCTGTACAAAAAAAGGTAAAACAACAATGTTGGACGATTTTGAAGTTGGAGGAGAAAATGAGGGGTACTTCCTTCTACGTCACGCGTGACCTTTCCAACATGATTAAAAAGTATATAAATGTTTATTTTTTTTAGAAAATGGCCGATGGTTTCTCTAGATAAGACTCTTATTCCTCGTCTGGGATCATGTAGAGCTCTTTGAAGCTGCACTGAAACTGACATTTGGACCTTCAACCCGTTGAACCCCAGTGAAGTCCACTATATGGAGAAAAATCCTGGAATGTTTTCCTTCATTTCTTTTCTGACTGAAGAAAGAAAGACATGAACATCTTGGATGACATGGAGAAGAGTAAATTATCAGGAAATTTTCATTCAGAAGTGAACTAATGCTTTAAAATTAAAGGTTCCAGAAGAGGGTTTTTGCAGCGAAGCAAAGTACTATATTTTATATATATTAGCATTTCATCAAACTCCTATTTTTGAAATCATGCAGTAAATGGTTCAATAAAAACAATGCATCAGGTTACTCACATTATTACAAAGGTTTTCAGTTTGACACATTTGAATGAATTTCACAGAAGATTGAAGTGGAAAAAACGTTAGAAATTATGCAAATGTGAATGTAAATAAAGTGAACCTGGCGCACATTATTTTGCCAAATGCAGCGAATACATATTTATACACACACTGGAGTAAACCGAGTAAATAACGCATGGCAAACGCGTGACAATGATGTTTTGGGTAAACTAACAGAAGGCCTTGATGACACAAGAGATCACAATCACACATGTTTGTTTCCAGATCGACCCTGATAGGACTCTCTGGAATCACGTGTCAAAACATTCCACTCTGATGCCGGAGCAGATAGAGTAACTCTGAACACGGACCTGATTACAGCTGCAGGACAGAGAACGTGGAGAAAATTAGAAGCGTTAAGGACGTCTGTGATACCTGATAAATAAATGTCGTTCTGAAGTTCACAGGATGCAAACTCAGATTTAGAGTAGCCGGGCAGAACGTTGGCTTGAAGCCATTCTCCTGACGCCAGATTCAACTTCTCCATGAAGGACAGTCTGGGGAAACCGTTCTTATCACAGCCGCCGATAACGAAGATCATCTCGGCCCAGCCAGAGCTCCTGAAAACACACATAATAATTCAGTGATGTGGGTTTAAAAGACACTTCATATCCAGTGATATTATTGATTTGACTGCACTGACACTATCAGATGAGAACAAAACCTGAACGGACCTGAATAACGAGACTATTATTATACTTTAGTTACGCTCTAATTGAAATTGAGTTTGTTTCATAACTGATGCATGGAACCTTGTTTCCGGCACGGGACCAAAGTTAAAAAAGGATTATTGCAACTTTATATCTCTCAAAAGTCAGAATTGCAAGCTTACAAACTGAATTGAATCAACTGAATAATGACATTATACAGCAAAAATCATGTTCTTCTTCAGTATTTTTGTCTTGTTTTCCAGTAGAAATATTTAAACATTCTTATTTTCTTGAGAAGCAAAATTACTTCATGTATTAGACCGGCCGCGACGCGATAAAACGATCTTTTCCATGTTAATGAGAGTTTTTGTCGTAACCGGCCGCGATACGCGATGACTCCATTTTAGAAACGGTTTCTATTTCTGCGGCGGGAACAACAACATACAAATTATGACAGTGATAAAGCACATAATCAGTACCTGAGGTTATTTAATGTTAAAAGCGTCTAATGTGAGTTTGAATATCATTTTTGTGTGACTTTTATAGCCGTGCTGAATGAGGCAATGGACAATTCACCTCAGATCTTAAAAATAAATTAAACGAAACAAGAACATTCAAACCGTCAACTCAGTGTAAACACACAAGTGTATTCTATAAGACCGTCTCAGTCACTCAGTATGTATTTTAATAATGTTAAAATGGCGTAATATTTATGAATTTGATTATGTAATTGTCGATTTCATCATCAGTGCTCCTGCAGAGAGACTCCGCCCACACGCTCCTCCGATTGGCTGATTTTCTCTTCTCGTAGTCGCGTAATCTGGTGTGGACGCTGGAATCTTGTCGTATCGCGTCTGGTTGTTTTTATGTTATTATATATGCATTTGACTTAATTTTTCAGAAAACAAGAATTAATATCTTAAGTTATTTTGCTTCTCATGTAAATGTATCTTTACTGTGTGTTCAGTGACAAAAATACTTTTTATACAGTGTATTGTCTTCTACAGAGCTGCTTTACAGCTGCTTCTGAACTCGTTTCATAACTGATGAACTTTGTTTCCCTTTTTATAAAAGTGAAGCTGCTTTGAAACCGTATGAAGCGCTGAACACATGAATGACATTAGCTGGACTCACCGGCGGGGTTTGGTGCGCTCCGACTGCACCTCTCGTCCGTACGCGTGGTACATGCGCGCCTCCTGCAGCAGCGGCCTGATCTCCCTGCAGTCCAGCACCAGCTCATCGGCCTCCAGCGTGCCGGCGAAGAACGCCGGATCCAGCAGAGGGAGACGCAGCTTCTCCAGCAGCTCCCGCAGAGCCGCTTTCCTCTCGGCCGGCCGGTGGCTGACCCAGCGGAGCACGGCCGTCACCAGAACCTCCTCGCTCACCTGCAGCCGCTCGCAGGCCAGCAGCTCCAGCACCCGCGCCTTCTGCAGGCTGAGGAACTCGTCGTGCTGCAGCACCTGCTGGAAGTCGCGGTACAGCAGCTTCTGGCACTGCTCCTGCAGCGGCTGCAGGAAGTACGAGCTGGCGAAGTCCATGAGGCCGAGGCAGTTGGAGTGGCAGACGCGCTCCTGCAGGAACTGCACGCAGGCTCTGGAAAGCACGGACACTTCCAGAAGGTCGGCGGCCTGGAAGACGCTCTCCACGTTCTCCTCGTCCAGCTTCAGCCGGCCCTCGTACATGAAGTCCAGCAGCTGATCCATGGCCTTCCTGGAAATTCCCTGCAGCTTGATCACGGTCTGCCGGCTCTCCTGGAAGCGGCTGCTGAACATGGAGCGGAAGTACTGGCTGCTGGCGCAGAGCGAGGCGCGGTGACACGGGAACTCGCAGCCGTCCACCTGCAGCACCACGTCCGTGAAGGTGCCGCTGCGTCTGTAGGCGTTCAGCACCTGCAGGATGTGCTCGGCGTGACACGAGCCCGAGCAGAAGCCGACCTTTGACCTGTTGTCCATCAGCTCGCCGTTACTGCCGAAGCCCATTCTGAGACGACTGTCGGAGCTAACGAACGACATGTCAGCATGTGTTAGATGCTGTGTGTCTTATATTTAAGACTCAAATGGTTATAAAAGTTATATTAAATTAAAGTTTTAGCACATACACTGCAAACTCTGTGTTTCTGTCTTGTTTTCAGCACAAACATCTAAACATTCTTAAATCAAGATACATTTACTGGAGAAGAGAAATGACTGAAGATATTATGAAAATTATTAAATGAGTTTATGCTTTAAAAATGCAGAAAAATAATCTTAATTCAAAGGAAAAACAAGTTATTTTTCTGTAAATAATATTTGTTCTTGTTTAAAGCACTTCATTTTTCATTAAACAAGACTTCATATCTTCAGTCATTTTGCTTCTCCAGTAAATGTATCTTGATTTAAGAAAGTTTATGATGTAAAACAAGACAGAAACACTGAGGAAGAACATCATCTTTTTGTGCATTGTCCAGTTTTTATTCATTTTTTAGTTTTTTTAGTACACTTTAATACAGTTTGCACTCAGAAATTGATACAAATATTCACAATTAACGTTGAATTAAAGGTGAATTTTAAAGTAGAAACACTGCAAAAAATAGTATAATACATAAACTTAAAAGATTTTTTTTTTTTTTTACAGTGTATATGAAGTTAAATTAAACAGACAGAATTTAGATGATTAGAATTGTTATTTCTATCGTTTCTCACCTGAATGAATGAAGCTTCGTGTGTTTCTTCAGTCAGATCAGCATGAAATCTGAGCGCAGGATCACCTGTCACACATATTTATACCTGTGGGGGAGGAGCTTAAGCAGCTCATCTACATAAAACATAAAGGAAACTTGCGTCTTCCTGTTCCCATTAAACCAACTTCCCTTCCCTGTTCGCTAGTAGCGCTTCACTGTAAACAAGTGCTGCCACATTCTGACCTGTCAAATAAAACTGTCATCTGTGTTTATTATGAACTCAGGTCAAGTTTTGAAAGTTTATTGTAGAATTCATAATAACACAAATGGGGAATGTTTCATCTATAACTGTTATAATGTGGACTTTTGTAAAACAGGCTGGTTTTGAGGTCATTTATAACACATTCTTGTGTGTTCATTGAGCAGGTGTTTCTTTATCTTCATGAAATCTTTAGTTTCATTATCAGTTCAGGTTGGTTGAGATATTCACATCATGAAACAAACAGAAGCTGAAATGCCATCTAAATTAGAAAATGTTTTCGACAGTGATATTCTGACAATTAAAGCTTATTCAGACATTAAAATGTCACATAAAAAGTGAATTAAAAACATGTTGTTGTGTTCCTGTTCTGCAAAAACATGCTCAGTTTGACCACAGAAATTTGATGCTGTTTTACAGAAACCCATTTCCACCACCTAAGAAAAATCAAAATGATCAATTTATAATTATCAGATAAAGAGTCTTAATTCATAATGTCAAATAATTAAAAAGTCAAAATCATGATGAAATGTCGAAATTATGAGATGTCATGATTATGACACACTTTCGACTTTTTAAGTCATTATTTCATCTCATAAATATGACTAGTATGTCATCATTACTACTTTTTAAGACATAATAATGATTTACAAAAGCGCGATTTTTCTTATTTGGTGAAAATGGGCTTCTATACTTTCAAATTAAAACCTCCTACAGCCTGGCATTATTTACTCTATATACTGCAGAAAAGTCTAGAAAGCGTCAAATGTTTCTCCTTACGTGTTGTTCAGCGTTGAGAGTGTAGCCAATCACAGACATTTCAGTTGATCTTTACAACGCAATGGCCAATCAGAGGCGTTTACTTTAGTCAGAAAGAATCATCTTACCGCTCAAATCCTCTCAGTTTTGTTCAGTGCGGACTCTCGAAAACTCTCATTATAACTAAGGAAAGTGTAAACAAATAAGAGATTTATTGTACAGTGTAGACAGTTTCATGTATTATAACAAAACTTGTGAGATCTCAAACGAGTGACAGATCACATTTTCGCGCTTTCTACGCTATAATCCATTCAGAATTTGAATAAAAGCTTGTTTTTAATGCTGCTAAGAGGATCAACGGTCACTCATGCTGCAGTTTCGGAAGTGACATCCACATTTAAACGCGGGATTCTCTCTAAACTGAATTGATTGACAGTCATAACCAATATTTTGACAAAAATATGTCAAAATAATGTATTAAACAATGTAAATGCAGACTAATACAAACATATTCGAATTTTAACATTTGTAAAACTAATGACTTGTAAACAATCTCGTCTAAATCTCTCGCTGTAAGCTGCTGTTCCTGTGACGGTGGTGATTAGGAGCCATTCTTACATGTGATGTTATGAAATGTCCGCTAGATGGAGACGAACGCCGTCTGTGTGAACAGCACCATTAGCGTAGTGTCTGTTAGCATAAACAAGGCATCTTGGTGTTAACTAGTTTTGTCCATCGAGTGATTTGCATCATAAGTGTTTTATTTATCGACTTGTGAACACTTCATGACACTTTACACTGTTTGTGACTTCATCATTATCTGCACTACATCCTTATATGTTTATAGCCTACTGTGAAATTATATATATATATTTTTTTTATTGCGTATTGTTTCTTATTATATCTCTATTGTGTATTGTTTATTTTGTCCTTTATTGTGTATTACTTTATATTTATGCCCTTTTACCCATCGTTTTTTTAAATGCATGTTTCTCACCTGTAGATGGCGCTCTGGTCCAAGTGGTGCTCACTGCAGAGTGAAATGAGGTCCAGCTCCACCTCTCTGGATGTCTAATGGGTGGAGGGATGGAGTTGTGGGTGGAGTTATGGTGTGGTTGGATATTATATCTCAAGCCATTAGTCCTAAATTACATTAGCTCCTCCTCGCTGGAGGTCCAGCTAGACTAAGCCCCGCCCATTAGCTCTGCAGTGAGCAGCCTCTCCTCTGGTGTCGAATTATCTTTATCCTGTAGAGAGAGAGATAAAGCAGAGATGTGTGTTCATCAGCCTACATTTCCTAAAAAGGCTAGCCTAAACAGCTAAGAAATTTGACAGAATGGACAAAATAAGAATTTCATTGTAGCTACTGAAGGAGGCCTAAAGATCGTGAATCTTAAAAAAAAAAAAAGCGCGTTCACTGACAGCGAGTGGCGCGACCCGACAAATGAACAATTAATGCGTTTTTTCCTCATATTTTTTCTTATGTGACTTATTCTGTCAGTAGCAAAATAATAACTTTTTTTTTTTTAAATCTGTGTTCTGTTGACAATGGGTGTATTATTGTTAAATGTAGCCTATTATACACAACTGCATATTATAAACATGCCAACTCTTTTTTTTTTTTTTTGGCAATAGCCTATTTAATTATTTTATTTTTTAATTCAGCGTTGCTGTTTTCTTCTTTGACTCGACAGAAGACCAACTAAACGGGAAAAACGGAAATAAAAACCAAAAGCAAAGCGCTTGAGGAAAGAGCAAGAGTTTTCCCGCGGGAGTCCTGAATGACGCCCGGGCGGGAATCCCTGAAGATGCGGCGGGAACAGACGGCCATGTATACAACACAAACAGACAAAGCGATTTCTTTTAATTACACGGTTTATTTTAAACGCGGTTAATGTGGTATTCGCACTTGTACGATTTCTACAGCGCTTCATACACTACAGATCGTTTCTGTAGATAAAAATGAAAATAACAGAATCAATGACGCAAACATCATCAGATATATGAGACAAAAGTGTCGATAACTAGCTTCTTCCATTATGCAAAATACAAATTAGAAAAGAAAACTGAAATAAACGGCAACCGCATCAAACCTAAAAATATATTAAGCAAACACAGACTGACTAACCGCTTACACGATCGATAAAAGATAATGAGCAGGTTGTGGAAAGTGTTCGAATGAGGTGCATGTTAATTTACTACGAATTTACATAAGGAACCAAACGCGTTTAACGTGTTTTAGGAACAGAGAGAGAGAGAGACACACACACACACACACACACACACACAGAGAGAGAGAGAGAGGGACAGAGAGGGAGGAGAGGTCAGATCTGTCCAATCCTACGGCTGGAGCTCAAAAGGAAAAAACAAGTAAGTTTGCAGGATATTCTCACAGGATGAGGAGACACTGAGGAGAGCAGCATGAGACTGACAGCAGCAGAGAACAGCACTGGACAAGCACACTACTGAGGTAACACACTACTGACACACACTACTGAGATAACACACTACTGACACACACACTACTGACACACACACTACTGACACGCACACTACTGAGACACACACTACTGAGATAACACACTACTGAGACACACACACTACTAAGGTAACACACTACTGAGACACACACACTACTGAGACGCACACTACTGACACACACTACTGAGACGCACACTACTGAGATGACACACCTAACCACACTAGAGCTGCTCTTTCATGATTGAACTTTACACAGTTATTGAACTGAATAATGACATTACACTGCAAACATGATGTTCTTCTCAGTGTTTCTGTCTTGTTTTCCAGCACAAACATCTAAACATTTTTTAAATCAAGATACATTTACTGGAGAAGAGAAATGACTGAAGATATTAAGTCTTGTTTTCATGAAAAAATGCATTAAAATGAAGTGAGTTTGTGCTGAAAACCAGAACAAATATCTGACAGTTGAGTCAGAAAAATAATCTTATTTTTCTTTTTTTGACCACATGGGCAGATATTTGTTCTTGTTTTAAGCACAAACTCACTTCATTTTAATGCATTTTTTCATGAAAACAAGACTCAATATCTTGCCATTTTGCCAGTAAATGCATCTTGATTTAAGAATGTTTAGTTATTTGCGAAACACTTGAGTAAGAACATGATTTTTTGCAGTGTAGAGCCACTTTATGGCTGAAATTGAACTCATTTCATAATTGATGAACTTTACACACTTATTGAACTGAATTGATCTGCTTTACAGTTGAATCTAAATCATATTTGATAAATTCACATTCTGTTCATCACTTTGAAACGATCGCTGACATGTCTCAAGAATCAAACTAATGTTTCGAATGTTTTGTTTTCTGATCTTGCGGTTTGTCTCGTCATTGATTTGTGCAGGATGAGTAATCACTGTTCTGAAACATCATCATCCTCTGATATATTTAACACACAATGTGGAAACAGTGATTAACCTTTAATATTTCTGCTGTTCTCAACGCGTGGGTGTTTCTGTTCAACTCAAATATTGTGCAGAAACTAGATCATGTTTGAGACAGTGACACATCTGTTGACATAAAAAGGTTTCCACTTCATCGGACATCATATGAGTTAAAAACAGAAGCTGTGACGTGACATGTCTCAGTGTGATGTCATGGCCGTCTGTCCTCATTCACTGCTTCATCTGTGTCTGTGCAGCATCATGGGGTCGCGTCTCTGGATTCTGATGCTCGTGGTCCATCAGGTCTCGCCGTTCAGGCGTCCGGCAGAAGCTTCGCCCTGTCGAGTGGTGAGTTACTGTCTCCTTCTCCACGACTGAGTAGTTGTGAATTATAAACAGACTGTCTGTGTTTGTTCAGTGCATCTGTTTCAGTAACTGACTGAACTAATTACTGATGACTTTCTTCAGTTCTATGCAAAGATATTGATCAGTTGCTTGAGTGAAACGAAAAGGACAGAAGTGAGATCTCAAATAGATAAAATTGATTGAATTTTCTTTTCTTTTCTTTTTTTTTCCAGTAGAAATATCTAAACATACTTAAAGGGTTAGTTCACCCAAAAATAAAATTTCTGTCATTAATCACTCCCCCTCATGTCGTTCCACACCCGTAAGACCTTCGTTCATCTTCAGAACACAAATTAAGATATTCGTTTTTTCTTTTATCCTCAATAGAAAGCAATGAAATTACCACATTCAAGGTCCAGAAAGGTACTAAAGACATCGTTAAAACAGTCATGTGACTGAGAGAATACTTTTTGTGCGCAAAAACAAAACAAAAATAACCACTTTATTCAACAATCTCTTCTCTTCTGTGTCAATCTCCTATGAGCCGGCGTTCAGACGTAAACACGGAAGCGCTGAACTGTGTCAACTGCGTACAAGTCTGACAAGGGAGAGACGAATTTGTTGAAAAAAGTTATTTTTGTGCACAAAAAGTATTCTCTCAGTCACATGACTGTTTTAACGATGTCTTTAGTACCTTTCGGGACCTTGAATGTGGTAATTTCATTGCTTTCTATTGAGGATAAAAGAAAAAACTAATATCTTAATTTGTGTTCTGAAGATGAACGAAGGTCTTACGGGTGTGGAACGACATGAGGGTGAGAGATTAATGACAGAAATTTCATTTTTGTGTGAACTAACCCTTTAAATTAAACAACTAGTCTTGCATTCTGAAAAATGCATCAAAATGAAGCGAGTTTGTGCTCAGATCAAATATCTGCCAATGTGGTCAGAAAAATAATATGAACTCAAAAATCAGATATTTGTTCTTGTTTTAAGAACAAACTCACTTCATTTTGATGTATCTTTCATTAAACAAGACTTCATATCTTCAGTCATTTTGCTTCTCCAGTAAATGTATCTTGATTTAAGAATGTTTAGATGTTTGTGCTGGAAAACAAGACAGGAAAAAATTCTCATTAAATCATTTTATAGCTCTACATGACAACTAGTGACTCACTCGTTTACTCAGGCTCTATAGTATTAAATATATGTGCACTCATGAACTGTCAGCAAAGACAAAATGACTCATATTAGGGATAAAAATCCAGTAAGGCTGGTCACTTCTGTCTTATATGATGAACTGATCATACCAGGTTAGTGAGTTCAGGATGACTGTGTTCGGAGCAGGAAACTGTGATTGGACATCAGCGAGGAAGCTGTGTATGACGAAACACATCAGCGCTCCATTATGTCTCCATCCTCCCTGGCGGAAATGTAGGGATAGAGTCAGAGACGAGGGAAAATCCTGAAACAGTGTCCTCGTCTAACGGCTTGTAGATGGAGCATAGATAGTGTGTCTGCTTTCAGCCATATGTCGTGCTAAAAACTGGTCCATTGTGTTGAAATATTCCAGGAAACAGTAGTATGATGTCATGAGTAATGCACGTCAACTTGTGGTGGATAAATGTTGACTAACAGCATCCTCTCTTGTCACTCTCAGCTCCAGGATGACATCGACTGCAGCAGTCTGAACCTCAGATGGATCCCGACGCAACTTCCGGCCATCATCCACCGGCTCGATCTGTCTCAGAACCTCCTGCAGAACCTCACGGAGCAAGAGCTTCCGCCGTCCTACTCCAGCATCCGGCATCTGGACCTTCACGGCAACAACATCCAGTTCATCCAGCCGGGCCTCTTCCAAGACATGAGCCGTCTGGAGGTGCTGGATCTGTCGGAAAACTCACTGGATCTTTACGCAGCTCTGAAAACACACGTCGGCCCGCTCACGTCCGTGCGGCGACTGGATTTGTCAGGAAACGGCCTGTTTACGGATATGAGCGATTACTTCCTGAGCGACGCCCCGGTACTTGCCAACCTCTCCTTAGATGGGAACAGCATCACTAAAATAGGCAGACACACATTCAACGGATCTCAGGCTCTAACAAACATCGACCTACATAACAACGTCATCATAGAGATCGAAGAAGGCGCTTTTGAGTCCTTGACAGGGACTCTCCGAACTTGACTTGTCCATGAACTCCATTTCGTGCATCACAGGACTTTAACCTCGTTCAGCTCAAAATGCTGAACTTGAGCAAAAACAGCTTGACGAACTTCCAGGCCGACGAGTCGGATCAGGAGTTTGAGCTTCTGTATTTGGACCTGAGGGAAAACAAAATCCTCTACTTCCCCGTCCTCCCCCAGAGGAACAAACTCATATACCTGGACTTGTCCAGAAACCTCTTGAGGAGCGTAAACTGCTCGGGTCCATTAGAAGAGCTGGAGAACCTGAAGGATAGCGGGTATCTGTTGACCGATTACGACAAACCCCTTTCCCTCTGCGGCAATCAGAGGCACCAGGATCTTCCCAGCTTGCTCTACTTGGACTTGAGCTACAACCAGCTCAAAGCGCTTCCGTCCTCGTTCTTCAGCAGTATGATCGCTCTGGAGAGTCTGAACGTCAGTAATAACTGTTTAGAGAGCTTCAGCGTGGACGGTCTGAACTCTTTGAAGACTCTGGACATCAGCTCCAACAACCTCCAGAACCTTTTCTTCGGAGGGAACGCGCTGGCCGCGTTGGAGGTTCTGCACTTGGAGGGCAACGCTTTCCAAACTTTAGACACCAGCATTTTCGCAAGGCTCCCCAGCATCCAGAGTCTTCACCTTCAGCAGAACCAGCTCAGCATTTGTTTTCCTCTGGACGGTCCAACGGGCGGCTGTGTCCAACTCTCCTCTATCCCAACCCTGAGGTATCTGTACCTCTCGGAGAACGGGCTGTTGTCCCTTCCGCCGGGGTCGTTCCAAGGCAGCCCGCTGCTTATTCTGGATCTCTCACAGAATCCCGGCGTGGACGTCGTCCCGTCGTCCCTCACAGGTCTGGAGTCGTCTCTCTCCCATCTTTCCCTAAAAGGAAACCAGCTGCAATCCCTGTCCATCGACTTCAGCCTCTTCCGGAACCTGAAGTCCTTGGATCTGTCGGTGAACCGGCTCACGGAAGTCTCTCTGTGGAGCGGAGATTCCTCCGTGGAGTCCTTGAACCTGCAGAACAACAGTTTGGTAACGCTCCCATCGGACATGATCATCGCTCTGCATAAAACGCTCCGAACTTTATACGTGGGCTCAAACCCGCTGAGCTGCTGCAGAAACCCGCACCTCCTCACGCTGCTCCAGCAGGACAGACTCTCTGTGCCGGACATCGCCAGCGCCACCTGCTGGATCACCAGAGACTCGGAGAGCATGGAGATCGGCGTGAGCTCGGTGCAGGCGGAGCACTGCGAGTCCGCGGACGGGAAAGTGTTGTGGATTAGCGTGATCGTGGTGCTCGCGCTGGGACTGGCGCTGGTTTTGACCGTCACATTAAAACTCTGTCACTCAAAGAGGCATGGATTCAACAGAGGCATCAAAGTGTGAATCTAAAGAAGGAAAAGAAACCAAAGCGCTCTCACCTGACTGTGGTGCCGCATGCATGACATTGGGTTTCAGTATGTGATGCGTGGGTGATCTGGAACAAATCAGCCTGATCGCCATCACAAATGCATGAAACTCTTGCGTTCAAAACCACGTCCCTCAAACTGCACGAACTATCTAGCAAAAAGAACTTTTACAGGAGATCCTGGGCAGTAACACTACACTTTCTGATGTATATTGCATGCACTTTACCGACTGTGATTTGTGACTATTGGAGTGAAATGTACCTGTGAAATGTTTGCATATTGCAAAACCGCCTTTGACCATTTGTTGTTTCAAATGCAAAACATGTTGCAAACACTTGAGTGTTTCAGAGAGTTCTAGAGCGAGACGGGTGATTGTAGGAGTGTAATGTTGTGCATTAGCCGAAGGAATTTCATCATACACAGGAAGTGTTTTTACTGGGACACCTGCAGCCGAGCGCCGCTTTCCTGTTGTTGAGCTCAGTTTCCTATCCTGGCGTTGATGATTTATTCATTCAAACTCAGTTACACTCAGTGGTGTTTGACAAGTTTAGCTCTGCACACAAACCGGCCGCGATGTTTGTTTGGTCTTTTTTTAGATATTTCCAGCCTGGTGCAGGAATAAGTTTGACCCTGGTGTCTATATCAGATGTTGGATAAAGATAGACAGGAAATCCCTGTCACATCATCGCCGCAGATATTATTGGTGCGGCAATGAAAGGAGCTTCCTCCTATCGGTCTGAGTCATGGCCGCCGGCGTCACGCCCCCTTCTGCTTTCCAGCTACACATGACATTACCAAACCCGCAGGAGTCACACACACGTCATGTATGAGCCGCCACTACTATATGAAGGAACTATTACCACAATGTTTGTATAATGAACTACTGTGTAAATCTATTTATGAAGTATTTTCCTAAATAAAAGTTCTCTGTTACATGTCGTCTGCGGTGTGTTCCTCTACAGTATTTCAACATTACCATATTAGGTTGACGTCATCATCATCATCATGATACACATCATTAATACCAAAGTAGTTTGCATGTTCAACTTAAAAAGGAAATGCTCCATCTCACAAATGGCTTTTCCGCTGACATCACATTTAGGTTGTGCAAACTACTGGATAATATTAGACAATAGTCAAATTTTTTATTTAGTCATTGTTTTAAGAATCTCACATGTGGCGTGGACCGCAAACATGAGTTTCTTCCTCAATATTTCTGTGTTGTTTTCCAGTACAAATATCTAAACATTCTTAGATCAAGAGACATTTACTGGTAGACAGGAAATCCCTGACTGTGACTGCAGATATTGAGTTATTGGTTTAAAATGATTAAAATGAAGTGAGTTTGTGCTCAAAACATGAACACATTTGTGCTAATGCGGTCAGAAAAATAACTGTTTTCCCTTTGAATTGTTTATTTTTCTGACTCCATTGGCAGATTTTTTTTTTTTTTTTAATCATGCACTCACTTAATTTTAATAATTGTACATTTTAAAGCAGACTTAATATCTTCAGTCATTTTGCTGCTGAAGTAAATGTCTTGATTTAAGAATATTTAGGTATTTTAGATAAATGAGCTCATTAAATAATCAATAATTAGAACAATGAATACACATTAATTAGAGACATACGGTGTCGGCTGGCAGAGGGACTCCAGCACACAATGCCATCAGGCCTGTTCAAACAGGAAGTATCGCTACAGGAAATGAGCCGCGCACAAACATGGAACACCAAAAGACCCGCTGCTGATTGTTTGACTGCAGTTTCCCACTGTTTTCAGCTCTAAAAGGGGCCCAAATATATATATATATATACACACTGTGAAAACATATTTTCATTATTTGTTATCACAACATTTTTGCTTTTGTCATATCAACTTAATTAATGTGGTTCATATAACAATGTTTTGAGTTTCTGTTGATTAAACCAATCGCCTTCATTGACTTAACTCAAATTTTTAATTTCAATGAACTCAAAAATTTAAGGTAATAATAAGTTAAAGCAACAATTTTTTTTTACAGTGTATATATACACTAATGGTCAAAAATGTTTGTAATGTTTTTCAAAGAAGTCTCTTCTGCTCACCAAGACAGCATTTATTTGATCAAAAATACAGTAAAAACAGTGAAATATTATTCCAATGTAAATCAGCTGTTTTCTATGTGAATATATAGTAAAGTATAATTTATTCCTCTGAATTTTCAGCATCATTACTCCAGTCTTCAGTGTCACATGATCCTTCAGAAATCATTCTAATATGATGATTTGCTGCTCAAGAAACATTTATGATTATTATCAGTGTTGAAAACAGTTCATATTTTTGTGGAAACTGATACATTTTATTTTTCAGGATTCTTTGATAAATAGAAAGTTCAAAAGAACAGCATTTATTTGAAATAGAATCTTTTGTAACGTTATAAATGTCTTTACGGTCCCTCTGACCTCAGTTAAACGGGTGTTTTCTGCTCAAAGGCTTCTGTGTAAACGCCTCTTCATGTGTGTAATGAGTAACAGCGCTTTGCTGTGGCTTTTTTAATAGAATTTTAACCTGCTCATCCTTCAAAAGGAGCTTCTGTAAAGCTGCGTCATGAACAGTCGCCGCTCAAATGGATCAGGAAAAATACCGTCGATCCGTCTTCCTCCTCACCGTGACCCCAAGGGTCAGCTTCACGAGGCGCTGATATGGTCGTGTGATGATGTCATCGTGATGTCATCACAGATTTTTGAGCGTTACTGTACGTTTTAACAGTACAATGAGCCGTTTGTCTGTGAGATCAAGAGAGCGTGATTCCCCTGACGTGACCGCGCTGAACGATCATGTGTTTCTCTGTATCAGGTTCTGTTTGTGTACGAGCTGCAGAGGGGCAATTATGCATTTATAATAGCAGCAGAGTTATTTATATAATTACTGTAAATCCTGCCGTTATGATGTGTAGGACATTCTTGTTTTTACATGAACCTGTAATTACCAGAGACAAGAAAAGAGTCACGTGATTGAAGAGCGTCTTTGTCTCTTTGGAATCTCTGAAACAATAGCAGTCTTCATCATCATCATCATCATCATGTGTGTGTGTGTGTGTGTGTGTGTGTGTGTGTGTGTGAGTCCTCACCGTTTCAATGAAGCATCTGTGTCGATCAGAACCGCCCCTGTCAGGAATGAGGAAAGTAATTTGCGGGAATTCTCCCTCAGACCAGTTCAGCACAATTTCTGCCCTATGGAAGATGGCGCACAACTGGAGAAACGTGGATTTTGTCTCTGTATTTTCATGCTTAAAGTATCACACAGTTAAGGCCCGTTCACACCCGAGATGATAACTAGACGCCATAACTATGGCTGGGTGCGTGTGCGTCTCTTACCTGGGGAACACATGGCACCAGGATGCACTATGGGAAGAAGGCAAGCCGGCGGAGGCAGTGTGATGCTTTGGGCAATGTTCTGCTGGGAAACCTTGGGTCCTGCCATCCATGTGGATGTTACTTTGACATGTACCACCTACCTAAGCATTGTTGCAGACCATGTACACCCTTTCATGGAAACAGTATTCCCTGGTGGCTGTGGCCTCTTTCAGCAGGATAATGCGCTCTGCCACAAAGCAGAAATGGTTCAGGAATGGTTTGAGGAGCACAACAACGAGTTTGAGGTGTTGACTTGGCCTCCAAATTCCCCAGATCTTAATCCAATCGAGCATCTGTGGGATGTGCTGAACAAACAAGTCCGATCCATGGAGGCTCCACCTCACAACTTACAGGACTTAAAGGATCTGCTGCTAACATCTTGGTGTCAGATACCACAGCACACCTTCAGGGGTCTAGAGGAGACGGGTCAGGGCTGTTTTGGCACCAAAACAATATTAGGAAGGTGGTCATAATGTTATGCCTGATCGGTGTACATACCGAGATATTCACTCATATTACTATAATTGGGAGGAAGTGAAACACATAAAATGCTGGAAAGGCCAACAGATCTGTACTGGTGGAGACGTCTCAGGAATCATGTAGAGTGTTGGTGCATTCACATCATGTCAGAATTACCATGATTACGAGATTCTGACTTGTAAAAAGCGCTCACACACACACACACACACACACACACACACATAATGACATCAGTGTTAGTTCATCTGTGCATCAAAGAGCTGAAATGAAATCAAAGGAATTCTGACTGAAATTAGCAACAGATGGAAACAGACGGAGACGGAAACTAATCACACATCTCCAGACGGGACAATCTCACGGGGCATAAACAAATCATTCCACTTGTGTTTGTTTGTTCATCGGAAATGTGTATGACTGTCCCGTCCTGATCACTGTCTGGATCACACTCACACTCACACACACACACAGGTTTGTTTTGCTATCTTAATGAGGAAATTCCATAGGCGTAATGGTTTTTATACTGTACAACCCGAATTCAGGAAATGTTGGGACGTTTTTTTAAATTTGAATAAAATGAAAACTAAAAGACTTTCAGATCACATGAGCCAATATTTTATTCACAATAGAACATGGATAACATAGCAAATGTTTAAACTGAGAAATTTTACACTTTTATGCACAAAATGAGCTCATTTCAAATTTGATGCCTGCTACAGGTCTCAAAATAGTTGGGACGGGGGCATGTTTACCATGGTGTAGCATCTCCTTTTCTTTTCAAAACAGTGTGAAGACGTCTGGGCATCGAGATTATGAGTTTCTGGAGTTTTGGTGTTGGAATTTGGTCCCATTCTTGCCTGATATAGGTTTCCAGCTGCTGAAGAGTTTGTGGTCATCTTTGACGTATTTTTCTCTATAGGTGAAAGATCTGGACTGCAGGCAGGCCAATTCAGCAGCCGGACTCTTCTACGACGAAGCCATGCTGTTGTAATAGCTGCAGTATGTGGTTTTGCATTGTCCTGCTGGAATACACAAGGTCTTCCCTGAAATAGACGTCGTCTGGAGGGGAGCATACGTTGCTCTAAAACCTTTATATACCTTTCAGCATTCATAGTGCCTTCCAAAACATGCAAGCTGCCCATACCGTATGCACTTATGCACCTCCATACCATCAGAGATGCTGGAAGGTCTCCCTCCTCTTTAGCCCGGAGGACACGGCGTCTGTGATTTCTAACAAGAATGTCAAATTCGGACTCGTCTGACCATAGAACACTTTTCCACTTTGAAACAGTCCATTTTAAATGAGCCTTGGCCCACAGGACACGACGGCGCTTCTGGACCATGTTCACATATGGCTTCCTTTCTGCATGATAGAGCTTTAGTTGGCATCTGCAGATTGCACGGCGGATTGTGTTTACCGACAGTGGTTTCTGGAAGTTTTACTGGGCCCATTTAATAATGTCATTGACACAATCATGCCGATGAGTGATGCAGTGTCGTCTGAGGGCCCGAAGACCACGAGCATCCGATAAAGGTCTTCGGCCTTGTCCCTTACACACAGAGATTTCTCCAGTTTCTCTGAATCTTTTGATGATGTTATGCTCTGTAGATGATGAGATTTGCAAAGCCTTTGCAATTTGACGTTGAGGAACATTACGTCGTAATACCAGTGTAATACCCAAGTCATTATACAAATGTGTGTCCTCATAAATCACAAAAACAAGCACACACACACACACACACGAGGATCTGTGTTCAGTCTGCAGGTCTGAATGTTTATCAGTCATGTCTTCATAACTCAACACGGATGACACGAGCACATTCCTCTGGCTGTCCGTGTTCATCACGCTATGTCATGCTAAAGGAAACTCTGTAAGCAGACAAGCAGATATTTGAGCCTGATAATTAAAGAAGAATGAAAAGAGTGAGAGTCTTTCATAGTCGTGCTTCACACACAGACGCATCAGAGACGCTCCTCACGGCGGCGTTCCAGAATTTCACTGCTTTGTGCGTCTGCTTCACCCCGCAGCCCTGAAACTGCAATTCTGTAAACATGAACAAAGAGCTGCGCTCGGCTTACTGAACACCGATCCGCTTATATAAGACCAGCGTCTGCTCTCAGACCTGTTTGTTGTCGCTGTGTGTGTTTGTTTTAGATTATCAAGTGTTTTTAGGGAGCCAATGTTTATGCCACACTGGAAAACATGATGTTCTTCCTCAGAGTTTGTCTTGTTTTCCAGCACACTCGTTTAATGAAAAATGCATCAAAATGAAGTGAGTTTGTGCTTCAAACAAGAACAAATATCTGTCAATGGAGTCAGAAAAATATTCTTGTTTTCCCTTTCAATTAAGTCAAAGTAATAAATCCTAGGTGTGTTTCAGAAAGTACCTTGGATTTTACTGTACTTTGGAGTTCAATTTCAGGAATATCCGCTCCAGGTTTTTAGCTTTTCCCGTTACCTGCTCCCTGGAGAAACACTGATCTAAATGTTCCTGGAAAGAGAAAAAAAACAGACCAGAAAAGAGATAAATCACACATGAACTGAAACACACAAACACTAAAACTGGAGTTCCCCCAAAAGACACTTAATATTTAGTGATATTATTGATTTGACTATCAGATAATGACTTTAGAGCTGCTTTACATCTGAATTTGTCTAATATCTGATGAAGTTTGCATCATTAATTCCGTTTATGACTGTGAAGCTGCTTTGAAACCATTTGTACTGTAATGACTTGAATCGACTGAATATCAGCTTCTGTTCAACCAGTCAAACTCTTATGATGAAAGTCGATGCATGTCAGCAATAATTCAGTGATGGCGTGTCAGTTTTCCATCACATCAATTTCCGCTTATGTTTTGCTTCCAACTTTTTTCAATCTGAATTGCCAGTTTCTTTCCACAGCGTCTGGACTTTCTTTATCAGAGCTAAAAATTCTCCAGAAGAGTTTGATAGTGAGGGACTTTCTCAGTATCACATTATCAGTCAAACCTTCGTACCACAACAGGGGCACATGTGTGTGTGTGTGTGTGTGTGTGTGTGTGTGTGTGTGTGAGGCTGAAAATGACGTTCCTCTCAATCGGCTCCAGCAGTGAGTTTATCAGCACAACTGGTGTTAATTAGCAGACTTTCATTTATGTCTCCACTCATGACGAGCCTCCACCCTCCAAAAAATCATATTCTTACTCAGTTTCTTTGTCTCGTTTTCCTACACATTTATCTAATCATCCTTAAAACAAGACATTTCCACTTGAGAAGCAAAACGTCAGAAGAATTTACATGTTGATTTCAGAGAAATCAAAGAGTTTTGTCAATTTTATGTTTAAAGGGGTGGTTGATTATGATTTCACTTTATTAACTTTAGTTAGTGTGTAATGTTGCTGTTTGATCATGAACAACATCTGCAAAGTTACGACACTTAAAGTTCAATGTAAAGAGAGATATTTTCCTTTACAGAAATCACTGTTTAAGGACTACAACAAACGGCTGGTAGGGACTACAACGAGCTTCTTCCTGGGTTGGTGACATCACAAACCCCAAAATTTACATAAACCCCGCCCCTGAGAACACTCAACAAAGGGGGCGGGGCCATGTTGGGCTGCTTTAGAGAAGAGGAAGAGTTGTTGTAGTAGAGTGTTGTTGACATGCCGTCATTTTACGCCGGACTGCTTCACAAACGAGAGTCAATTCAACACAAAAGATTAACATGACGACACATGCTAGTGGATGAGTTGAATCAACTCCACAGCAACTACATAAATTTATCCACTAACCGTTCAGAAACGTCTAAAAGTTGTAACTTCTTCCTGAGTCTCTCCATCAGTGTCGACTCCGGTTTGAACAATGTAAGGCTGAACACCGTTACTGACAATCCTCATTTTGGCTGCGTGAGATTCTCCAGCTTTGTTGTTGTTGAGCTGTTAAAGCTCCGCCCTCTTCTGGAAAGGGGGCCGGGAGCAGCAGCTCATTTGCATTTAAAGGGACACATACAAAAACGGCGTGTTTTTGCTCACACCCAAATAGGGGCAAATTTGACAAGCTATAATAAATGATCTGTGGGGGATTTTGAGCTGAAACTTCACAGACACATTCTTACATTACACCTTGTGAAAAGGACATGCTAAAAAAACAAGAAGAAAAATACTCGTTTTAGGCAAAAACATCATAAAACTGTCAAATTCCTCTGAAATTAAGATCTTGTATCATTTTGCTTCTCAAGTAAATATGTCTTGTTTTATGGATGTTCAGATATTTGTATTGGAATTTTTTGCACTGTGTTTGAACAGCTGGTCTTCATTAACCAACCTTCACTAACCCAGTGACCGGCGCTCAGTTTCAGGGCATTTTAAAGGGAGAGAGTGTTACGTCAGTGTGAACGAGTGAAAGCGGAGTGTGTTTACTGTAATTCACTCACATGTTGTGAAGCGACAACAAAAGCTTTTCTGTCGATCTGCCAGTTTCTCATGACTTTCGGTCCCTGATGAGTGAGACGAGAGAGACGAACGGAGTTTAATTACACATGTGGGAATAACTGATAGTGGCCTCATCTCCTCCCAAACTCACACATTCCCATATATGGATGTTAATTCAGTGTCAGGAGAAGAAACGCAGCTCATCTCCTCGTCTTACGGCTCTGAGATCATACTGCTGTTGAAGCTCCCAGCAGAGACCTTTGACTTGATTCTAACATGATTTTAAACTGAATTTCAATAAAGTACAACAGAAAGAACACAGTATAATGCCAGAGAACATGATTATAGAAATAGGTTTAAAGATTCACATTTAGACACTCTCATATTAACTGAGTGAGTAATAAGAATTGTGTTCAAGAATCACAAACAAAGTATATAATATTTTGTATTTGATATTTAGTGGAAATGTAAATCAAACAATACGGAGAAATTAAATTGCCATCCCTTTAGGTTTAACGAGGTCCTCAAGCATGATCTACACAGGAAGGAGCCGTCATGCATGTCGTGAGCGCGAGCGAGAGAGAGAGAGAGAGAGAGAGGGAGGCACAGGAAGTTCCTGCACTCAGTAAATTATAAACAGACGTTGAGCTTCATGAGCTGGACTGAGTCACACCGAACGGCTCTTTGTGAGTAAAGTCTCACTTTCTGGAGGTCAGACAGGTCACGGATGAACCACTTTCCCCTTCCTGACAGTATTAAAACAGCCCTGTGATATCTCTATGATGAAGCAGCGCATGACCTCTGACCTCACCGCCTGCATCTGCTGCTCCTCCTGTCTGTCTGTGAGGAAAGTGGAGACATCTCTCTCTGATCTGGGCCGCTTCTGAATCTCCTTCTAATGAATCCTACCATTCACAACTGGAGCGCTGTGGGGTTACCAGGGTGTTACTATGGTGGCCAGGATGATGCTATGATTACCAGAGAGTTGCTATGTGGTTGCCAAGTTCTTGCTATTGTGCCAGGATGTTGCAATGTGGTTGCCAGGATGATGCTCTGGTTGTCAGGGTCTTGCTATAATTACTAGCCATGTAGTTGCCAGGGTCTTGCTGTGGTTACCAGGGTGTTGCTATGTGGAGGCCAGGGTGATGCTGTTCTTACCAGGGTGTTGCTATGAGGTTGCCATGATGATGCTATGGTTACCAGGGTGTTACTATGGTTGCCAGGGCTTTGCTATGGTTACCAGGGATTTGCTACCTGGTTGCCAGGGTGTTGCTATGGTTACCAGGGTGTTACTATGGTTGCCAGGGCTTTGCTATGGTTACCAGGGATTGGCTACTTGGTTGCCAGGGATTTGCTATGGTTACCAGGGTGTTACTATGGTTGCCAGGGTTTTGCTATGGTTACCAGGGATTTGCTACCTGGTTGCCAGAGTGTTGCTATGGTTACCAGGGTGTTACTATGGTTGCCAGGACTTTGCTATGGTTACCAGGGATTTGCTACTTGGTTGCCAGGGATTTACTATGGTTACCAGGGTGTTACTATGGTTGCCAGGGTTTTGCTATGGTTACCAGGGATTTGCTACCTGGTTGCCAGGGTTTTGCTGTGGTTACCAGGGATTTGCTACCTGGTTGCCAGAGTGTTGCTATGGTTACCAGGGTGTTACTATGGTTGCCAGGGCTTTGCTACTTGGTTGCCAGGGATTTGCTATGGTTACCAGGGTGTTACTATGGCTGCCAGGGTTTTGCTATGGTTACCACAGGGATTTGCTACCTGGTTGTCAGTGTTGCTATGGTTACCAGGGTGTTGCTATGGTTGCCAGGGTTTTGCTTTGGGTACCAGGGTGTTATGGACTTGACTGCACTGACACTATCGGATGAGAACTGAACTGAGCTGATGATGACATCAGTTTTCTCCAGAGCTACTTTATAGTTAAGCTGAACTCATTTCATAACTGATGAACTTTACCCAGTTTTTGAACCGAGCTGAATCAGCACTGAACTGAGTTCAGCTGAACAATGACACCGTCTTATTTTTAGAGCTGCTTTACAGCAGAATTCTGTTTGCATCACTGAATTTTCCTGTTTATTGCAGTAAAGCTGCTTTGAAACGATCTGTATTGTATAATTGGCTACATAAATAAAGGTAATTAGACTTGATTGCCAGGTTTTTGTTACCGTTACCAGGGTGTTGCTATGGTTGCCAGGATTTTGCTATGGTTACCAAGGATTTGCTACCTGGTTACCAGGGTGTTACTATGGTTGCCAGGGTTTTGCTGTGGTTACTAAGGTGTTGCTATGTAGTTGGTAATAGCTCGTGATGTTCCTCATTTGTACATCGTTTTGGATAAAGCGTCTGCTAAATGAACAACTGTAACTGCTGAGATGTTCTGTGTGGTTCGGTTCGGGTCAGTCTAATGAGTCTGTGAGAAATCACTCATGTCTGAAACTAGTTATGTGATCAATTAAACCATTTTTCAGATCTTCGCTGGCTGACATCAGTGTGAAAGTGCTTCATGTTTTGGCCATGAATGTTTCTGTTCTTCTGAAGCGTCTGTAATGAGAAACAAACCATCTGATCTACAAACCATAAAACAACATCTGGAGGAAAACCTTCAGCTGGCTTCAATGTTCTGATGTTCTTCACACAAACAAACAAACAAATCATAAAGCCGCTCGACACACGGACAATAAAACACACACATTATATAGCTATTAAAAGAAGAAAAGTTTCTCTCCGCAATTACAAACATCACGAGTCCTGATGATCCACAAACCCACAGACACTTTCATCACAACACATGTCCAGCATTAGAGAGGAATCTCGGCTTTGATCTCTGACGAATAACACACACACACGTGTGTGGTCTCAGGGTTTCCTCCCTCACACACAAACACACAAACACACACACTGCATATTTCTGACATCAGACCAACAACAAGATTCCAGACAGAATCGCTCCAGTTGTTTGGCTCGAGACGAGGCGAGCTCTATAAATACACAGTGTGTTTGACACAGAGAAGAATCTGTTGATATAAACACTGAACACACTCACGTCTCCGTTTAGTCTGAAAGAATGAAACAGATTATCTCTGCTGAATCAGACTCAGATGCTTCTGCTGGTTTTGTGGGATTCTCAGGGTTTTCACTGGACAAACCGAGAGCGTCACCAGAACAAACGGTGTGACTTCACGACATCAGTGGCTCTCAACCCCAAAACATCTTAAATTCAGCATTAAAGGGAAGTTGCGCCGGTCTTTTCTTCTCTATTGTGTCGTATATTCGAGTGAAACGCTTCTCAAACAAGAACAAATGTAGGGCGGGGCTTGATTTTGTCTGTGGGGAATTGATTGGATGGTTGTGGTTTGCTATTGGTGGATCTCATGTGAGTGACAGGTTGCCCCGCCCTCATCATCAGAGAAGAGAAGAGATGCTGCAAGAGGGAGGAGAAGATATTCTGATTCAAGATTACCAGAAACATGAATTTAACACAATAATGATGCACAATAATAATCCAAGCGGGACTCGAACCCGTCCGCATGTGAGTCGGGCGCTCTAACAGGGCAGCTAATGTCAGTCGCTACACTCTTACTAGCCTACGTCTGATACATCTCATCTCATCTTCAGATGTTATTTTGAGGGCTCTCGGAGTCTCGAGAACCCTTCAGTGCACACTAGTTCCTCAAGGGCACATTCTGGTACTTTTGGAGGAAAGAAGATAGTTTCTGTGGAATGAGCCGTCATATCTGACATTCACAGACTGTCTGAAACATCCCACATCATCATCTCACACACACTCTCACACACACACGTCTGGTTCGCTATCTTTGTAGGGACTCTCCATAGGCGTAATGGTTTTTAGACAGTACATTCTCTCCCCCTACACTACCCCTACTCCATCACAGAAAACATTCTGCATTTTTACATTTTCAACAACAATAACAATAACAAAAAACCTCAAAAATTTATATGTATGTTTCCTCAAGGGGAATTAAAAATGTCCCCACAAAGGTCAAAATTTACTGGTATTACTATATTTGTGGGGACATTTGGTCCTGATAACATAGGGGATACCATGACCACACACACACACACACACACACACACACACACACACACACACACACACACATCTTACAGAGTTTTACTCTCAGAACTAGAATATTCATTCCATCAGATGCACCGAATGAGTCACACGTCTAAATTCATCTACAATAACATGAGAATATTGAGGCCTTTTCTGACCATATTTGCACAAGTGATAAAATGTCACGTACCATCTTTAGTAATGGTGACATCAGTTTCCTCAGTGTCATGAGATGAAGCAGAAGCTGTGAGCTCGAGGGGCTGATGGGTAATTATATTCAATTAATTTCATGTTTACATGGAGTTCATTATGCTCACAGTCAAAAAAAAAAAAAAAAAAAAAAAAAAAAAAAATCAACATTATATAGATATATCTATCTTCACAGAACCATCGAAGAGTGTATTTGACCATTGGTCATTTTAGCAACAACATACATTTACTGTTTGAGAAAACTATTTATGCAGAAATCGAAAGAACGCTCATTTTATAATCACTGAAGTTGTCCTGTTCAGTTCTCTACACTATTCTGAAGAACATGGATTTTGTTTTCTGCTGCTCACTTATTTATTGTAATTCATTATAATATTTAGTGAAGACAGAAATGATACTTTGACACCGGAGCGCTGCGGAGCTGTACGCTGAGTCCGGACGGCACGATCCGACTGAATCACGTGAATCTCGGAGCTGCAAACGAAACAAGAAACAAGTGACAATGGGAGAAACTACAGAGAAGGAGTGAATGAATGAAAACACGCACCTGTGTGACGGTCCAGCTCACGGTCACGACTCCTGTGAAGACTGAACACAGCCAGATCCAACGCTCAAGAGGAGTGACGCCACATTCAGTGCGGATTCTGCTGAAAACCAGATTATAGATGCCAAACGCACTGACGTTCACATACGATTTCAGTTTCTCTACTCCAAAAGTTCACGTTTGATTTATCCAGTCACTAGACCCATCTTAAGATGGCTTTAGCCTGTTTGATAAGATGTTTTGATATCTGCATCTGTGCAGTTCTGTCATAAACGCAGATTACATAATATGATGTGTGAACAATTCAAGACGGTTTCCATACACTGTAAAATCTTTCAATAAAAATTATATACTTTTTAACCACAAATGCTCGTCTTGCACTGCTCTGCGATGCGCCACGCATGACGTAATCATGTTGGAAAGGTCACGCGTGATGTAGGCGGAAGTACCGCGGTAGAGCGAAAAACTCCATCTAATTTTCTCCTCCAACTTCAAAATCTGATATCATTGTTTTATGTCTTTTTGTAAAGGTTGTTTGAGTTAGTCTTTGACGTTCACTCTATAAACACTGGATCGGTACTTCCACCTACGTCATGCGTGATCTTTCCAACGTGATTATGTAATGCGTGGAGCATCACAGAGCAGTGCAAGACGAGCATTTGTGGTTAAAAAGTATATAAATTCTATTTTTTTTTAGAAAATGTCAGATGGTTTCTCTAGATAAGACTCTTATTCAGCTCTTTGAAGCTGCACTGAAACTGACATTTGGACCTTCAACCCTTTGAACCCCAGTGAAGTCCACTATATGGAGAAAAATCCTGGAATGTTTTCCTTCATTTCTTTTCAACTGAAGAAGAAAGACATGAACATCTTGGATGACATGGAGGAGAGTAAATTCTAATCCTTTAATGGGAGCAAAGCGCTCTTGGAACATATTTTTGTGTGTTAAATCTACAAGCAAAACAACAAACTTACAGCTGTTTAATTTCCTCACGACAGCCGAAGGGCAAATATCAGCGTCACGCGCCACAGATCTGCACCTCAGTGCGTGTGGAGATTCTTTCAGGAGGAATATAAATATGACCGTCGAGCAAATAAACTCAGAGCGTCCAAAGCAAACACTCGTGAGGCCCGAGACGGACTCCAGCTGGACGAGGGAATCATTCACACACTCTCATAAACCGGTGGAGCGGGTGGCGTAAGAGCGGCGATGGAGACACATGGATCTGATCAAGCGCTGCAAACTCTTTCATGAGCCATTCTGATTGCTGAACCTGCTTGAACTCGTTCAGGGGTGTTTCCTTCTGCTTTCAGAATGATCTTTATTGAACTACATGTCACACAGCTCACGCTCAGGTCACACGTTCATCTCAATGTGACTCGGGACGGGTCCCGCATCAGTCCTCATCAGACACCGCTGGAAGATTGTCACCTTTACGACTTCTTCAAACCCTGAGCTTCCCCTTCAGACGCCAGCTATAATTAGCAGCACTTTAAAGGCCGATGAAGGTCATCTTCAGGGGTTTTCCAAGTGTCAGATCAGCTGAAGATGAAACTGAAAGTCCTCGGTGTGGTGGATCCCAGACGCTATTTGCATTGAACACAATTAAAGGCCTTATTTATAGGCCTTAAACACCAAACACAACAGATGAGGTCAGAGGGGAACTTGTGCTGATGACGTCATGACCAATTAAAGCACATTAAATATTCAGTGTTCAGCCACTGAGATTCTATTAGAATAGAATTATCTTTACTGTCATTATACACTCGAACAGGCTTCTCCCTGTTATTAAACATGAGCAATACTCACAATCTATATATATATATATATATGTTTATAATTTTGTTTTTGTCATTTGTATTATTTATTTTTAAATATGTCTATTTGTTTTTTATTCATTTTTATTTCAGTTTTAGTTCAGTTTAGTCAAATTAATCTAAATGAAAAAGAGAAATGTTGACTTCGCAACTACATTAAACAAAATACATTATTTTAAGTAACATTTATTTTAGTTTTAGTTAAAAATAAACAATAAACAAACAATAAACAGTAAGAATGATTGTCATTATTATTATAAGAATATACTGATAATTTAATCAAAATAAACATGCAGAACAATCTTTAATTATTTAATAATGCTAATGATGTGATTAATGTGAACTTTAAAGCTGATTCTGTCAGTCATTAAGGCTCGTTAACATCAAGAATGAGAATTATATCAGATTTAATGATTAAATTAAATGTTAGTAATCAAAAAGCATGTGCAATTAACTGAAATCGAGAAACGTATACAATTTAACAACAATTTATTAAATAAATACACATTTATTCCATATTTTAAATTTTAATTTTTCTGGATACTATTTTAAGGGTTTAATTAAATTTTAATAATAATAATAAAAAAAGTCAAAAACTACATTAATTATTAAATTACTGTAATTGTTCTACAATAATAGGGCCCTATTAAATGCTTTATTTTTCCAGAAATTCTGTGTTGTGCTCTTTAATATTTCTGGATTTATGATTTAATACAAATGGTAATATAACTATATTAATAACTATATCAGCGTCACAGATGATCTGTTCTCAGTTTTGTCATCTGTCGCTTTATATGCAGGACGGATTCTGATTGGCCGTCAGTGTTTGTATGGTTCATCAATCGCTCTGAAGTGATTCCAGCGTTCTCGTTCCTCATTAATGCTGTGATGCAACTGCTGTTCTCTAAAACAACTGTTCTCGTCCTCGCCATGAACGACACTTCAGCGATCCAGGTCACATGGAGACTCAAACCCTCGCTCCGCCCGGAACAAACAAACACATTACACAACTCGCCAATTACTTCTGGGAAAAACAATTACTGTAGTGTAATGAGCTGTTACATAAAGGCCGCTTTTCTGAGAAGCGAAGCGACTCGGCATGGAGGAGAAGAGGGCAAACGCTGGGAACATGAATGAATGAATCCCGGCGGAAGACTCCTCGATCCCAGCGGAAAAGCAGGAAAGTCCCGGCTGAGAGAATGACATCCAGCTCACGGTTACAGCTGGAATCCACCCAGAATCACGGCGCGTGCACAAAACCCCCTCGCCCCACGATCACACCCACACGCTCGTTTGTTTCCATCACAATAAAGGAAGTCGCCGGTATAATGACACTGGTACTTTCCGCACATCTGAAGCTCAATGTCAGGTGGGCGTGTGATTTGTGAACGCACCTGTCGCCACGCCCAATGACAGCGCCGAGTAACCCGAGAGCTTCACCTGTGCAAACACGCGCACAATAACACAGAGGCACGGCGGGTTTTGTAGTAAAGTTTATGGAGTTAAAATGCTTACGGTACATGGAGAGAGAGCACGAGATGGAGTCACATGAGTAACGCTATTTACACCAATCAGAGTCTTAATGGTTCCAGTCCATCAGCTCTACTTAAAACTATAAATTAAGTAGAAGTCAACACAAACATTGTCCTCGCTGCTTCGCTCTACAGCACAAACTCACTCAATGTTTCTCTATACAGCACAACTTCCTCTTCCAGTCGTAATCGGCTGCAGCTTCACTGCGATTGGTCGGCCGTGGGGCTGGCCGCCGCCCCCTCGTCATTGCTGCTGTCCACTTCCTGTTCCATGGCGGCCTCCTCGTCCAGGCGCTGGCTGGTGTAGTCGCTGATCTCCAGGAAGCCGCTGGGCTCCACCACCACATTCGACTGGCTGGAGTCGGGCATGATGGAGTACTGCGGGATCACCTGACCGGAAACACAAGCACACACGTCACATCGAAGCGCAGGAATCTGAACTCCACACGCACGAGTTCAGAGACACAAGTCTGAGTTTCCTAAATCTCTGCAAACAGAGACGCTCTTCAGTACAAGACATCACATCCAGCTCCTTTAATCATCATTAATTACAGACATTCAACATCACAGTATAAGTGAAAACCATCATTTTAAACATTTAATGGGTTTTAAAAAACTAAAACTATATTTTTTGAAGCCTATTATATGTTTAAAATGATGGTTTTCAGTTATACTGTAACGATGAATGGCTGTAATTACTCAGTTCATGCCATTAATACAGTATTTTAAATAGACTATCTTTATGTTTTTTCTACATTCATTTGGAGATTCAATGCGAAAATATGCATTACAATTAGGCCTGTCAAGCGATTAATTTTTTTAATCTAATTAATTACATGACGTGGCAATTAATTAATCAAATTAATTGCAAATCCCTCAAAAGATCATTTAAAGTCATTATTGTGTTATTACAATATAAAGTTATTACTGATGTCTCTATTTAAACATTAATTATAGACATTCAACATTACAGTATAAGTTTATTAGGCTTTAAAAAAATAACTTTTAATTTAAGTGACCTTAAAACAATCTTCACATAAACCCATTATAATAAATGTCTAACAGGGAGGAAATATACAGAAATTGAATAAAGTTGTCAAACACAAATACAGCCTTCACTGCATTTATTGTAAATTAAATATAGATTAATCCTCATTAAAGCTAGTTTTCACTGTTAACTTTGATGAATATTAATAACATCATCACAGCAACTGGTTTATTAGGCTGCTGTCACTTTAAGAGCTGCTGTTGGCTTTAAGAAATGGCCGTTTTGTCACAATTCTGTGTGTTATTGTTTGTTCAAGCGCTAAAGAGAACTGATATATGTGTCACATGACACGACGCTCACAGACAGCACGTTCTTGTTTGTCTTGTGCTGCTTGAATGGTTTAAAAGCATTTGTGTGAATAAGAGCGTGATCATATAATATTATATGAAACATACATTTATGTTAGATGTGATTGATTGATTTACAGCCCTAAAAAAAATTATAAATAAGAAATTAAAACTGCCAGCAGGTGGCGGTAAATGTCTTAATGAGTAATTCATTCATTTGATTCATTCAAACAGCTGATTCATTCAGGAATGAAGTAAATGTCTCTCTTCATGAGTCACTGAATCATTGATTCACCCAATTAATTAGCTGATTCATTCAGAAACACACAACAGTTCTGCTCTGCCTTTATAGGTAATATTTTCATTGGCAAAACTGAGCAAAAACAGACAATATTGTGTTTAAAAATAACACAATATTTACTTTATTAAACTGGACTTTATTGTAAATAATCAGTATCACATGTGCACTCGTGCTACTCAGAACAGAAACAGCACTCGTGTTTATATCATGATATCAATATGAGACAAAAACTCATACAGGGGAATTTTTGCCCTGATATCTTGAATTTTATGGTCATTCTAACTGTATTCTATAGGCTTCATCACAGTGAGTTGTTGCCCTGCTTCATGTTTGTCACCATCAACTTTCTGTAAAAACTAACTATAATACTACAACTAAATATAAATAATAAACGTGCTGAGGTTTGATAAGCTGCTTAGCTCATGAATATTAATTACACTGTGCGCGCTCATTCTAACTGATTTGCTGAAATCAAAAAGTGGGCGGCAATAGGTGAGTGCTAGCCAATGATATTGCAGCTTGCGCATTATTCCTGCCCACTAACTAAAGGCTAAATCATTCCAAATTAACTCCAGAATGAATTCATTCACTGATTCTGTCGTGTGTGTGTGTGTGCTGAAGAGACGCGCGGCGCACCTGTATGATGTCCAGCTCTTTGCTCTTGACGCGGCTGAAGGCCCCGTGCGCCAGCGTCTGTTTGGAGCTGCTGATGAGCGAGGAGGCGGGCGGGGCTTTGGTCAGCGGGCCGCAGTCGCTGGACGAGTCCACCACCATGGGCTCGGCGCCGGGGTCGATCTCCGCCTCCATCATGGAGATCTTCAGGATGTCGGAGACGGACGGTTTCTCCGCCGCCGGCGCACTGGAGCTGGACTCCGGCTGGAGCTTGACGGACGCCTCGCCGCTGCTGGACACGGGCGGACACTGGTGATGGCTGCCGAACGTGATCTTGGTGACGGTGGCGCCCTGCGTTATGATTGGCTGCTGCACCTGAGACGCACACAGACAGAACCGTCACTGAGCAAGAACCAGAACTATAACAAAGTTAATAAAACAATCATTCTGACTGACAGAGAACTGAGAAGTCACAATAACGACACAGAGGAACGAGATCGCGGGAATCACTTTCAGAATGACTGATGAACGATAAAAACACTGACAGCCAATCAGAATCCATCCTGCTTTAAAGCGCTCCAGCATTTAAAGAGTCAGACACAAAACTGAGAATAAACAGAGATATCATCTGTGACGCTGATATAGCTATCGTTATAGTTATAAACACCATTTCTGATAATAAATTTGTATAAATAATACAAATAAATCATAAATCCAGAAAAAATGAAAGTGAAACACAGAATTTCTGGAAAAATAAAACATTTAACAGGCCCTATTATTGTAAAACAATTTAATAAATTATAAAGTATTTTTTTTATTATTAAAATGTAATTAAATCATTAAAATGGAATCCAGAAAAATTATATCGGAAAACACGGAAATAAAAAAATAAAAATGGAATTTGGAAAGGTTTTTATTTGAAGTAAATATTTTGTTGGGCTGGTGAACAGATCAGCAGATGAGAAACATTAATTCAACCCAAACTCTTGACCATCAGCGTCTGACACGCACCTGACCGCTGCAGCCGGCCGTCTTCCCGGAGCCCACGGGGTGATGCGCCTGCAGCGGCGGCGGCTGCGACAGCTGCGTGTGTGTGTTGGGCCGGTTGTGTGAGGTGGGCGCCTGCTGCAGTCGGGGCAGCTGCGGTGTGTGCGGAGGGTTGGAGGAGGCGGGCGGCGCCGCGGGCGGAGGGCCAGCAGAGGGCGACGCAGATGCTCTCTGTACGGAGGGTCTGGCCGATACCGGCTCCGCTCTCTTAGAGGAAGTGGGCGTCTCGGACGGGCCGGCCGCAGGCTTGCTGAGGTGCTGCTGGGAGGAGCGGTAGAACAGACCCGTCTGAGGGTCCAAAGTGTCGCCCTCGAACTCGCCCTCCTCCACCAGCATCTGCTCCTGCAGCGGCTTCCCCTCCACCTGCGCACACACACACACACGTCAGTTCAGTCCACCTGACAGCAGGATCTTCTTCAAACAGTGTAATATGGCTGCTCGATTATGGCAAGAATCATAATCACGATAAGTCTTTTTAAATGTTTATTACACAAATAACATTCAGAACTACTGATAAGCAACTACAAAACATTTAGTTCTATACACAATTCAGTTAGTACACACCATATTACTGTAATACTGTCACTTTAAGAGCTGATGCACAGATCACTGACACACGTGTGTTTATGAGAATATTCATCATTTTAACATGTTTTTGTGTATATGAGTGTTTAACTAATTTCACACATGTATAACATTAATCTAATAACACTACTGCTGCAGTTTTAACAGCAGAGCCTGCGCCTGCAATGTCAAGGTCATGGGTTCAATTCCCAGGGAATGTATAAAGATGCAGTAAATGCAGTCGCAGTGTAAAGTGTTTCTGCCACTTCAAACAGTGACAGAAACACATGCTGACTCAGAGTCAGGTGACTGCAGGGTGTGACCTGTTGTGTGGCGGCTCCAGGCGCGGCGGTGCTGCTCTTGGCTGTAGCCGGCGCTGCTGGTGGCGGACAGGAAGTGGACTGATTCTGGCTGCTGGACGCAGTGACTTCTCCTCCAATCACAGCTTTACACACTTTACCTGAAACTGCAGGACAACAAGTGTTTAAAATCAGATTAACAATAGTTTAACAGTCATAACACGATTCCTGCCTTTCCATCTCCAAATTTAAGACCTCTTAAAATGATAATTTAAGTGCCCTATTATGATATTTTAAAGGTTCCTAATATTGTTTTTGACAAGTTTACATTCATCCAAGATCAAAAAACATTTTAATTTTCTCATAATATCCACTGCAGCATCAGCTCTTTTCTCTCAGTGTCTGAAACGCTTCCATCAAGGACTCGGTCTCTCTAAACCCCGCCTTTCTGAGAGCTGCTCTGCTCTGATTGGTCAGAAACCAAACGCTCATTATCGTATCTGAATCTCAGCTCTTGATTCATACAGTAACGATGGCGTCGTTTTTACTGTATCAATCTCATCAAGGTGGATTTGCTTTGGCAGCAGAAAACAGCGTCTTCTTGACATGAACAACATGAACCAAACTCTTCCAGTCTCAGATACAACTACAGTGATTGAGGGCGGGGCAAAGAGACGCTGTTCAGCCAATTAAGAGCAGAGGCTGGCATTATGCAAATTAGTTACACTATTACATAGGTTCAGCAGGAAGTGAGACTGAATTACTGACGACTCATTTCAGCAGTTCAGAATCACTTCTTTTTTTATCTGCACTTTGACCTTTGAAACTTTGAAGACCTTTTACATTCACAAACAGCTGTATTACACACTGCGTGACAGGGAATATCTGAAAAAGCATAATAGGGGCAATTTAAGACTTTTTATGACCTTAAATTCAATCGAACTGAATTTAAGACTTCTTTTTAAGGACCCAGAGTGGAGATGTAGACACAGAGGATTAGTTTACTTCAGAATTAAAATGTCCTGATAATTTACTCTCCTCCATGTCATCCAAGATGTTCATGTCTTTCTTTCTTCAGTGGAAAAGAAATGAAGGTTTTTGAGGAAAACATTCCAGGATTTTTCTCCATATAGTGGACTTCACTGGGGTTCAACGGGTTGAAGGTCCAAATGTCAGTTTCAGTGCAGCTTCAAAGAGCTCTACATGATCCCAGACGAGGAATAAGCCTACGTCACGTCACGCGTGACCTTTCCAACGTGATTACGTAATGCGTGGAGCATCACAGAGCAGTGCAAGACGAGCATTTGTGGTTAAAAAGTATATAATTTTTAATTTATTTTAGAAAATGTCCGATGGTTTCTCTAGATAAGACTCTTATTCCTCGTCTGGGATCATGTAGAGCTCTTTGAAGCTGCACTGAAACTGACATTTGGACCTTCAACCCGTTGAACCCCAGTGAAGTCCACTATATGGAGAAAAATCCTGGAATGTTTTCCTCAAAAACCTTCATTTCTTTTCCACTGAAGAAAGAAAGACATGAACATCTTGGATGACATGGAGGAGAGTAAATTATCAGGAAATTGTAATTCTGAAGTGAACTAATGCTTTAAATGACTTTCTGATCTGAGTTAGTCATCAGATGTTACCGATAGGGATGTATTCAGTGACTGTGTCCGTCTCTCCGGCGGTCTGACCCGACGGCTCCGGCGACTGTCTCCTCTCTGTGGCCGCTGGAATCGGCACTGCCATCTGACTCAGGTCGATGGTGTGCTGTCGTGGTTTGGTGTCGCTCTTCTCCTTCACTGTAATGTGACACACACACACACACACACACACACACACACACAGGTTAACGCAGCAGGAAGGTGACAGAAACCGATGCACAGGTCACACGGGTCAGACACACACCGCTGGTCTGCTGCAGCTCCAGCAGTGCTTTGATGGTGGAAGTGGCCGACTGAGACTCTCCTGTCACGTCCTGGTAAATGATGGTGGGACTTGCTTCCACTGCAACTTCCTGCTCTGTCCAGTCCTGCCCTCTGGAGGTGATGACGTGCACAACCGGCTGAGAGTCTAGATTACAGAGAGAACATTCTTACAGATGTAGCAGCGACAGGTCATTTCTTCCGTATTATGACATTCATTTGAGCTAAACAAAATGTAGAGGCGGGGCTTAAGCCAACATTAAACTTTAACTAAAAATGATTGAATTGTTTGTGTGTTCACACTGAAGCTCATCAGCACGTGTGTGATGTCGTGTCTGCTGACCGTGAGTGCTGTCGGACGGCACCGGGCTGCCCTCTGTGAACGAGGCTGAGTCGTCCTTGAGCGCCCCCTCCTGAGCGGAGCCGGCGGCGGATTCAGCACTGCGAGAGACCTGCTGCAGCGTCTCGCTGACCAGCTGACGGGCCTGTTCGCTCACCACCGCTGTCTGAAAGGCCATGGGCTTGGGCTTGATCAGCACCTGCGGACACAAACACAGAGAACAGATGGTATAAGAGATCGGGAGCGACGTGACGCTTAGAAATCGGTGAGAAATGTTGGCTATTGTTGACCTGTGTTTTTCCCTGCTGTCCGTAGACAATCTTAGTTGGGATGATTTTGGTGGCGGTGGTCGGCTGGACGCCCGCGCCGAGGCTCTTGGGCTGCGTCACGATCATTTTGGTGATGGGCCGTGAGGCGGTGATGATGGCGGGCTTGGCTCCGGACACCGCCTGCAGGCTCTTCTCTCCCTGAAACACACACAGCATCGTCAGCGCCGCATCATCACCCGCACGCATCACATGAGGGCCATGTGACCTCACCCCTGCGTTCAGCAGCGTCGTGACCACGTTCTTCCCCGGCAGACCCTGGATGGTGGTTCCTTTGCCGGTGGTTTTCTGCACCACGATCACATTGGGTTTAGACGTCATGGGGATGGTGGTGATCTTAGTGGTGGTTCCTGTCAACGCAGAACATCACAACGACACATAAATATATATATATCTCAATATCACAGTGTCAGTCTCAGTGTTTGGCTCCTCTTACCCGACACCATGTTGCTGGTGATGATTTTCCCTCCCAGTGTGGCTAGAGACTTGGGCACAACCGTGATGATGCTGCCGCTCGTGGTCTTGACGTACGTGGCTCCGGCGGGGGAAGTGGCCACGCGAGCGCCGATGGCAGGGCTGACGGACGGCCGTGTGTACGTGGCCTGAGTGCCTGTAAAACACGAGTCAAGCGGTCAGTGATGCACGGCGTGAGCGGACCGTCCTGAGGCCTGACGGCGGCGGTGTACCTGTGGGATTGGACACCAGTTTGGTGGTCATGATGGCTCCGTTGCTGCTGACCACCATGATGGGGGCGGAGCTACTGCTGGGCAGCGCAGCACCGGAGGGCTTGGGTAAGATCTTACTGGGCTGCATCTGCTGCGTGATGATCTTCACACCTGCACAGAAATGACATGCTCGTTACTTTAAATACAATAAAATATAAAAAAACTTAAGCTAACTTGGGCACGGCAACTAAAGTTTAGCAGCCCTGCATTGTCACATGTTCTCACCGGACTCCTGTTTGATCTGAATGGTGGGTTTGGCCCCGGGGGCCGCGCCGGCGCTCTGAGAGGAGATGGACGCCTGCAGAGCTTTAGGAGACGCAGACTGAACTGCCGACTGCTGCTGCGCTTTGGGAATCTGCAGGATCTGAGACGGAGAGCCGACCAGAGCCTTCGGTGACGGCAGACGGGTGGAGGCCACCTTCACTGCAGTGGACGAGCCACCTGACCACAACACACACATGAAAAACCAACATACACACACACACACGTGAAAAATAAATACACACGTGTGAAAAACCAACACACACACTGACCCTGTGCGATGGTTGACATCACCACTGACGGGGTGGAGGACACCACGGTCGTCACGGCGACAGGACTGGGCCCCGGGGCCGCGCTGGATATCACCATGGTCTGCTTCTGATTGGACGCAGTGAGCGCCGCGCTCGACACCAGCTTAGACACGGCCGCGTAGTTGTGAGACTTGGACAAGATGTTTGGCACGAAGTTGGAGCTGGGAGACGTGGTGACGATTATCACCTGCAGCACACACACACACACACACACACACACCTTCAGAGCAGCCAATCAGAGCAGAGCCTTTATCGTGACACTATTATAAATATAAACATCTTAATGACAGTTTCAAGCGCAGGATTGTGGGAAGACGGCTGACCTTCTGCGTGGTGGTGTTGGTGGTCTGGGTGGAGGGTTTGGTGAAGGTGATCTTCACTGGAGACATGTGCGGCGGGAGCGAGTTGGCGATGCTCTGCATCAGGTTGCTCATCTTCGGGCTGCCGCTCACGGGGACCGTGATGGTTTTGGAAATGGTGGGCGTGGCCACTTTAGGCACCTCCTTCAGCAGCACGGGGGAGGAGCTTGAAGAATTGGTCCTCCGTCTCTTACGAGGTTTCTCGTCCTCATCGGAGCAGCTCACGCCTGAGAAAGAGCGAGAACGAGAAATAACACACTGTGTTTTCTGTTATACGCTGTGTGTGTGTGTGTGTGTGTGTAAGTGACGTACTCTTGACGTAGACCGTACTCCCGCTGGGCAGCACCACCACATTGGAGGCGGGACTGGCGGGTCGAGGGGATTTGACGGCCGCTGCTGCGCTGCTGCTGGGAGCTGAGGCGCTGGGAGGAGTGGAGCTCGTGCTGGTGTACGAGTAACACACAACCACTGCAACACACACACACACACACACACAATCACTTCTGTGTTCATCTGAACTTTTCTACAGCGCTTCATACAGTACAGATCGTTTCAAAGCAGCTTCACAGTCATTAACAGAATCAATGATGCAAAATTCATCAAATATGAAAAGTAAATATGTAAAGCAGCTCTAAAAGACAAGTGTCATTATTCAGATCAATTCAGTTCAGTGTCGATTCAGTTCAATGACTGTTGATGTTGCCAAACAGCAGTGTTGACACTGGCGAGCGGATCATGGTCAGACGCTTTACCTTCTTTGTTGGCGGTTTCGGCGGGCAGCAGCAGCGAGGCGTTCTGGTGCGCTGTAGCGTTAGCCACTGCATTAGCCGTCACCGTGAAGGCCGTCTGAGGAACCAGTCTGGGCATGAGAGGAACCAGCCGACGGCCCTCGATCGACCACTCAGACGAGCTGTTCGGCCCCGACATGCTGCGCAAACACAACAACACTTCAGCATCACTCCACTAGTACAGACTGGTTAGTAAACACTAGGGCTCAGGGATGAAACGTCACCAATAAAATAAAAGTTCATGTTTTCATTAGGGATGCACAGATGTATCGGCCAATAATCGGCCGATTGTTTAAAAACAGCTGATGATTATATCCTATCACTCAAAAGGGGGCGTGTCATACTGTAACTCATACTGTGTGTGAAGAACATCTCTCGTGTTGAGTTTAGGGCTGTCAAAGTTAATGTGACAATAACACATTAACAGTTAAAAACAGCCGTGTTGAAACAGGCTCTATTTGACCCTCTGAAACAAAGTTCAAGTCAGGGCTGTGGTCTGCGGTTTTCCCCTAAACATTATCTGTACTGCCGCCCATCCAATAATCACAAAGAGCTGTGTGTTTTATTACTTCTGATAAGAAACAAAGGCTCAGCTTTCAAATTCTGTTCATTTTATCAGGAAACTCAATCAATAAACGCTGTTTTGAAGCTCTTAAATGTGACGTGACAGATCGCACGATATGCATATGAATCAAGTGATTGTCTTTATGAATGAGTCACTGAATCAATGGCTCTGAGTATTCGTTAAAAACCGTGGATTCATTCAGTAATGAATGTGTTACTCAGAGTTGCTTGTTTGGAACTATTTAGTTTTGAAACTGAACAATATTAACTTCTTGTTTATTGAACTGTTATAAAATCAATGTCAAATATTCAGGGGGAAAAACAGCACTCTGACACGTGTGATACTGCTAAACTATATCAGATGATATAAATACAAGCAAAAATCTATATGGGAGCATTTTTTGCCCTCGTAACAGTCATTTTAACTGTTTTCTAATGTTCTTCATCAGTCAGTCATGTGTCCTGCATCATGTTCGTAATGTAAGATGACGTACAGGTCTGTGCTGCGTTAGAAGCAGTGATATTTTTAACGTTATTTTCCCCATAGCTAATCATACATCTAACATATTTCAACAGGGCATTGTGCTTTACTAATATTTATTATGAAACTTCAATAACATCTCTTGAAGGTTTGAAGTGACGCTCGAGCGATCAAGAATATTCCAATGTTCAAATAAGATTTGCTGCCCTGCATCAGAGACGTGAGGAAGCACGAATGAGAACTGCAGAGACTCACTGATAGGCGATGGTGTTCAGACGCTCATCATTGACGGCTCTGCGCACCTCGGCTCGATGACGCTCTGTGGAGATACTGAAGGACCAAACACACACACACACACACACACACACACACACACAAACACATGAACCCCATTCATCATCATCATCATCAGTCAGAGCAAAACTAATCACTGTAATACGTACATCCAGCTTTACCCGCTTACATATTCTCACATAAAGCTCATATATACACTGACAGAGAATCTGGCTGATGGGTTATCAACTCTAAATGTAAACAATCCTATCCTATCATATTCTATCTGCTGGTTGTTGATTGGATGTTGATAACGGGGCATTGAGCTTGGGGGCGGGGATTAAACCAACCTAATGATTGGATAAGACCAGCACACATCATCATGTCATGCTACAGCATGTTGTTATTCTTCTAGTTATTTATACCTATAGACACAGGAAATAGCTACTCGCTTCTGCAGTGAAAAACAAGCATTTCAAACAGAGGCTGAATTTAAACAGTGCTTTGAAGCGGTGTGTGTCGTGAATGTGAATGACCTCAGCACTCGAGTCAGTTCTCCCAGCAGCTCCTTCTTGTCTTTAGTGAGATCTCCTTGAGCTCGAAGGGCGCTGATCACACCGGCGTACGCTTCGAGCTCTGAAACACAGGACAAACGTGAGCGCCGCCGCACGACAGCGTTATATTCACATCCGGAGGTTCAGCGAGTCTCACCCAGTTTACGCAGGATCCGTTTGCATTCATCTCTGCTGAGGTCGAGCAGCGTGGGCCAAACCACCGGCATGCTGCCCGCCAACGGCTTCTCCTGCTGAATCATCAACTACACACACACACACACACACACACACACACACACACACACCATTAATCAGCATTCAACTAGAGCCCTATGAGTCTATTGACGCAGAAAACATAGAATCCAGTCATAAAAATTGAATTTACACAAATGTCACAGAATCTGGCTGTGTTCGGCTGAATAAATCAGACGCTGATATGGACCAGAGTGTGTGAATATAACAGACTGTGTGTAAATCTGAACTCTGTCTCAGTTTGATCTACTACACACTCACAATATATTACTACCGTACAGTCGAATGTACTTCTCAAAGTAATAATAACAATAACAAAATTATTAAAACTTAAAGGAATAATCACAATTTTTCTTCTGTTTTAATTCGAACAATAAACCTGTTGTGCAGCATTTTGTTTGCAAAAAATAAAAGGAAAGTGTTCAACTGATTTCTTTTTAAAAGATTTTAAAAAATGTTAATTTTTATGCCTCTGTTTGAGTACCACCATTTTTGATAATAAATTGGTATTAAATCATAAATCCAGAAAAATTAAACAGAATTTCTGAAATAAATAAATAAATACATAGGTCCTGATATTGTGGAAAAATGAATAAATTTAGTATGAACACAGGTGATTAGACATGCTTTCTGACTATTAACATTTAATTAAACTATTGAAATGGAATTCAGAAAAATTATAACAGAAAACAAGGAATTTGGGGAAAATAAAGCATATTTCATAGGGCCCTAAAAATTTACTTTTGTCTAAACTTTTAATAAATCATTGTTAAACGGTAAAAGTTTCATGATTTAAATGAATTAGAAAGACTTTTTGATTTCTAACATTTGATTTAATCCCTAAATCTGTTCAGAAATATTCAAACAGAAAAAAGAGAGAGAAAAAAAACAGAATTTGGGGGGGAAATAAAATGGAATTTGGTCAAAAATGAAAATAAAATAGAATTTGAAAAAAAAAAAAAAAAAAAAAAGGAAACAGAATTTGGTAAAAAACAAAAAACAAAAAAATAAAATGGAATTTGGGGGAAAAATGAAATGGAATTTGGGAAAAATGAAACAGAATTCATAAGTCCCTATCCAACAGATGACAACAACAAACGCTGCTGATCTGAGAAATATGGCTGATCTGGTCCATAATGAAGCACATTTAAACTCACTCACCTCTGACAGACTCTGAACTCTCTCTGGATCTCTATGAGCTGATGATCTTCAAGATAACCTGCAGAAATCATCATCATCATCATCATCATCATCACAGACACATGAGCACATTCATGATCCACATCATTACCTGCACTACAGCCTACTGACACTGTGAAACTCTTATTTTTATTGTTCTTATTGCACATTGTTGTCTTATTCCTACAGTGTATTGACTCTATTGTGTATTGTCTCTTACTGTAATGTGTATTATTCTGAATTGTATCATTTTATTGGTTATTGTCCCTTATTGTGTATTCTTTTATAGTTTTTTTTTTTAAAATGAATAAATACTGTAATTTTAAAAAGTCCTCAATTTATGAAACTATGAAAATAAGATTCAAAACACCCAACACGTATTTGACGTCACGCGCGTATATTAGCATATGCCCCGCCCACATCAGAGCCCGTTCGGCCGCTCGCCCCGCCCAGTCCATAAGAAAATAACAGTCCGTTTCAGGTGTTTAGATTCGCTTCAGTTCATTCTGACAGCTTAAATTAACCCGATCAGCTGAGATCATTGCGTTTATTCTGCTCTGATGTGAATGAGTGTTGAATATCATCTGATCTGAGATCAGCGTTTATTCTGACATAATGGATTCGAACCAATAATATAATCGCAATAAACGCTCAGTTTAATCACGTCAATCCGGGCTATTTCAGCAGAAATCAGAATAATAGACATGTTTATCAGAAAACAGAGGTGTTTAGTAAATACTAACGGTTCTGAAATGATGTTTTTCTGTCAGTGTGCAGAGAGTTAGCTTTAGCCGTTAGCCTCTCTGGAGTTTCTCTCAGCAAACACTAAACACAGCCTCGACCCGCGGCCTTCACGGATCAGTCGAGAGCGCGTGTAAATCACAGCTGATCACCAGCACACACACCAGCGTGTCATTTCTCATGTCAGCCGTGAGTTTATATCTGCACTTACCTTCAGTTCAGCACAGTCCTTCAGCTCCGCCATGTTTATCCGACGCCAAAACACTCGGGCTGCCCGCGAGAAAAGCCCAAAACAACGTAAGAATCTAGATCAAAAACAGCAATACTAAACAACCGAAAGCGGTCTGTACATAATGAGAGTTGCTAATACATTTTATCGCGAATTTAATTAAATCCAGTCACCACAAATTAAACATTTGAAGGCGATCAGGCACTATGTTGGGCAGCTCTCAGAAGATGCGCGCCGTCATTGTTGACATTCTTTTGTGCGCTGGAGACGCGCGTTCATGCGCACTCGCGCGTTTTGCGTTTATTCATTTCCTCAAATTTATAGGTAAATAAAGCATATAACATTTATATGTAAATATGTGTAATATCGTTCAGTTCTTCATTCGTTATTTCCCTCATTGTATATAGGCGCATTTGGCGCCAATAAAACACATTAAAACTGAAAAATTCCTGCCAACATAAAAATAAATGTCTTAATTTACACTAAATACACATCAGGTTTGATGCAAATATTATTCCACATCAGCACAAATTATACTCCATCCCAGTTTATTGAATTTAAACAGAAACTTTTCATTTGTTTCAGTAATAATATTCAATAACATCTCAAACACTGTCGACAGGTGATGATCACTAACCTTCAGCACAGCTTCACATCTATATGAATAAATATCATAAAATCATCTGAGGACGTGAACAAAGGTTCTTGGATCTTCACAGAAAAGCCTCACTCTTTAAAATGTCAAAATGTGACATTTGTGTCGTGTGTTTAAAGACAGGCGAAAAACAAATATATACAAAGCTTAAATTATCATACAGAATCACAAGAACATTATTTTCTCAGAAACACAGGATTAAACACCATATTAAATACCATATTCACAATAACAAACTACAGTGCAAAATACAAAACAAGTGGATTTCCACAGATGTGCAGAATTCTACCCAGAATCCTCTCTGCTCGCTTTATTCCTCTGAGAATCACCTGAAATCAACATCATATTTCTTTGATCGTTATACTGAGACTTTGATTATGTTTATTAGCTTGTTTCTGCCACAGAGTCAAAAAATAAAAAAGGTAATTGTGACTTTTTATCTTACAATTCTGACTTTTTCCTCACAATTCTCAGAATATATACTAAATTGCAAAAAAAAAGTCAAGACTGCAAGAAACTCAATTACGAAAAAAGTCTGAATTGTAAGATATAAACTCGTAATTACGAAAAAAAAGTCAGAATTGCGAGGTATAAACTCAATTACAAATAAAATCTTTTTGAGACTAACCCAATTACGAAAAAAACATCAGAATTGTGAGATTATAAACTTGCAACTGCACAAAAAAGTCTGAACTGCGAGATATAAACTTGTAATTACGAAAAAATATAAACTCATTACGAAAAAAGTCAGAATTGTGCGATATAAACTCAAAATTGCGAGAAATAAAGTCAGAACTTTGAGATATAAACTTTTTATTACGAAAAAAGTCAGAATTGTGCGATATAAACAAAATTGCGAGAAATAAAGTCAGAATTGTGCAATATAAACTTGTAATTACAAATAATTCAGAGTTGAGTGATATAAAATCATAATTATGAAAAAAAAGTCAGAATTACGAGATATAAACTCAAAATTGTGAGAAATACAGTCAGAATTGCGAGGTATAAACTCAATTACAAATAAAATCTTTTTGAGACTAACCCAATTACGAAAAAAACATCAGAACTGCCAGATATAAACTTGCAACTGCACAAAAAAGTCAGAATTGTGCGATAAAAAGTCGCAGTTATCTTTTTCATTTTGTTATTCCGTGTTGGAAACAAGCTTCCGTGGTTTCTAGTGTGTTTGGAAAGACTGAGATTTGTCTGGTAAGTTGCTCACAGTTTCACTGAAGCGATCAATCAATTAACCTCGAATCAAACCGGTTTCAGCCCGAACCTTTTCTCACTGCGCTCAACCGTTATAATCTGTGATCGGAGCGGGAGACGACAGAACCTCTAAACGCTCGCGGCCGTCAGAGGAATGAACTTCTGGGCCTGGCTGGCCCCGATCTCCGCCACGTACAGATCTGCGTTCTTCAGGTCCAGGTCCACCAGGTGCGGTTTGATGTCTTCAGCCAGCTGAACGGTGCTGATCACCTGACACTGCCCGATGATGCCGACGGGCGGAGCCTCCAGCAGCGTGATCTGATTGGTGTTTAACTGGGCCACCACCATGTACTTCTGGTCCGGAGTGAATCTGTGGGTCATAAACACCTCCAGAAGTCTGAACTCTTCCTTACATTCATTTATACTAATTTAAGTTGTAAACTGTACCAATATAAAAGTGTTATTTGGAGAATATTTAGTATCTGTGAAGTTACATTAAGTTTACTCACTATAGTACTGTACTGTTAGATGATTTTATTTATGTAAATCAAATCTTTATTGTTTACTTATTATAATCACATTTTATTATTTTAAACATTTTAATCTAATTTCTAACATTTATTTAAACATTTTAATTGTTTTAATATTTATATATTTTAAACATTTTTGTTCACTTATTTTAATTTAGTTTTATTAATTTTTTTAGCATTTTATTAACTTATTTTAATATTTATTTAAACATTTTATTGTTTACTTGTTTATTTTAATCTAATTTTAATACTTATTTAAACATTTTATTCTTTACTTATAATTTTAAACTAATTTGCAAATTTAATTTAAAACATTTTAATTAATTATTTACTTATTTTAATTGAATTTTTAATATTTATTTATTTAAACATTCTTTATTGTTTACTTATTTATTTTAATATAATTTGTAATATTTATTTATTTGAAACACATTTTTGTTCACTTATTTTAATCTAATTAATATTTATTTATTTTAATCAAAGTTTATTGTTTACTTACTTTAATCTAATTTTAATATTTAAACATTTTTATTGTTTACTTATTTTTTATATTTATTTTAAACATTTGTTTTACTTTTTTATTTAAATTTAATATTTAATAATTATTTACTTAAACATTTTTGATTTATTTTTTTAAACTATTTCTTTTATATGTATTTATCTATTTTAAACAATTATTTACTATTTTATTTTAAATACATTTTTAATGATTATTTATTTAAACTTTTTGTTTACTTGTTTATTTTAATCTAATTTCAATATTTATTTAAACATATTTTATTCTTTACTTATAATTTTAAATTTGTAAAATTTACTTAAAACATTTTAATTGCTTACTTATTTTAATCGAATTTTATTTAAACATTTTGTATTCTTTACTTATTATTTTAAACGAATTATTTTATATTTACTATTTTATTTTAAACAAATTTTTTAATTATTTATTTAATTTTAAATTTTTATTGTTTACTTGTTTATTTTAATCTAATTTTAAGATTTATTTATTTATTTTAAACGTTTATTTTTTAATTACTGATCTAATCTAATCTATATGAATTTAATTTGTATTATTTATTTTAATTAACTATTTATTTTAATATATTCATTTAATTATTAATTTTATTGTTTTTATTTATTTCCTCTGGTCCGCAGTACCTGACGGAGTACGGCGCGTCCTCTTTGAAGCAGCTGCCCCACGACCCCAGCCAGTCGCCCGTCACAGAGTTAAACACCTGGATGCGCTTGTTTCCTCGGTCTGCGACCCACACCTGAACCACAAACACAATACAGGAAGACAGAGCGCAACAATGAAGCACATGTGACACATTTCAGAGTCAAACAGAATCTGAAAGACAAACATTTGCAGTAGGAGCAGGAAGAACTCTCGATGAACACAAACCCTCTGATAGCTGTCGACCGCCACGCTGTGAGGGATGTAGAACTGAGCCAGACCTTGACCTTTCTCTCCGTGCATCCACAGCACCTGCAGATCTGACACACACACACACACACACACACACACACACACACACACACACGGGGCAACCTGTCACTCACATGAGATCCACCAATAGCAAACCACAACCATCCAATCAATTCCCCACAGACAAAATCAAGCCCCGCCCTACATTTGTTCTTGTTTGAGAAGCGTTTCACTCGGACATACACAATATCGTTCTAAAAATCAAAAAGCACATCATATAAACACATTTCTCTGATTACACCTGTAGGTTTCGAGCATTATGTGTTTGTGCAGAAAGACTATAAAGGAAACGTTCTTATATGGATATGTGTGGGCGTGTTTTATGCAAATGACTAACCTCAGGTATGCAGTCGCTCATTTTGAATACCACAAACTCGTTAACGTTACAGCAGAATGAGTGTTTAGGCGAGAGTTTCTTCTGTGTGAGACGATCTACACGCACCTCTGGAGAGTTTAATCAGACGGTTGTTCATGCCGCCGTCTCCGTCCACGATGTAGATTTCTCCAGAACTGTGGATGAATATTTCCGCCGGCTGGTCGAACTGCAGCGGACTGAGAGAAGATCCGGCCTTCCCGGGCGATCCCAGCACCTGCAGCAGCTTCCCGGACGGAGAATACTGCTTGATCGTGTGTCCGTACGGCCCTGAAACACAAGCGGACGACTCCATGACTCGACCCGTACTGAACCACACACACATCTGAAGAGGAACACACACCCACCGGTCCCAACATCCGTGATCCACACTGACGGATCCCCCGACACGTTGGCCAGGAACATCCCATGAGGCATCTCCAGAGTGCTGGTGTTCCAGGCCTGCAGGAAATCCCCATCCGTGCTGAACACCAAGACTTTCGGGATGTTCTCGCCTCTCTGCAGGAGAAACACACGGAGAGCTCATCAGGATCAGGAGTGACGACTGACGGACTACAACAATACTGAGATTCTGAGTTAGCGCTGCTGTGAATCCAGAACAATCTGTCGATTCAGTTTCCTGTCGGCACCGTGAAGCTGCTGTGAAACAATCCGTATTGTGAGAAGTGCTGTATAAATGAAGATGAAGAAATGAAGACAATCTCAAGTTATAAACTCGTAATTGCAAGTTTGCATCTTGAATTTTTGACTTTTTTCCATGAATAAAAAAAATAAAAAAAGGTAATAGCAACTTTTTCATCTCTATTATAACTGAAACTAAAACCATAAAAAACATTTTCGTTACTTGAAATAAAATAAGTGTTAACTGACATAAAATAAAATATAAAAAACCTTAAACTTATTTAATTTCAGATAGTTCCCAAGGCAAAATTTACCACTTTCAAACTAGAACCAGAATAAAAATGAATAAAAAAAATATAATAAATATATATAAATATTAATAAAAATAATAAAAAATAAAACTCCTTAAAACTTATAAAAATGACAAAAACACACAATAAAATTACTAAAATTTTAACAGAAATTAAAATGGAAAATATAAACATGAAATCTAATTTAAAAAATAATAGTATCTCAATTACTTTTTTCCTTGCAATTCTTTTTGTTTGTTTGTTTGTGCCACAGAATGAAAAATTACATATCAACTTTTTCATCTAATGAGGGTTATTATTATAACTAAAACTAAAACCATAACAAAAAAACAAAACAAACAAAAAAACATTTTCATATTAAAAAAAGACATTCAAATCTTACAAAAAAGCACAATAAAATGACTAAAACTTTGATTGAAACTTAAAATTAAAATGGGAAATATAAACATGAAATCTAATTAAAAAAAAATTATAACAGGATGTGTGTCAGTATCCATGGATTCGGTCTTAAAGGGACCGTAGCCTATATTTGTCATTAATGTTAATAAAACAACAAAATATGTTAAATAAATGTATACATGGTGAATAAACCTACTGTATCTGAAAAACATGTTTATTTAATTTGTATCTCTACAGAATTTCTTTTTATATAACAACAATTATATATATTGGTAATTATGCCCTTTGAAGGTTATTGGACACTGTGAAATTTTTGTTCTTTAAGTTTGTGACAAGCACATAAAAAATATTACTTTTTTCATTAGACTAATAATAAAGAAGCTGTCATACATTCATTAGTCTCACTGTGTTGTGCTTGAAAAACTGCAACATCACCAAAAAAAAAAAAAGAAAAAAAAAAAGGTGTATCGGTATCGGTGAGTACCAGAAAAAAGTATCGGTACCGGTCCTTAAAAATGGTATCGATGCATCCCTAATATATACATAAACACACACATTCTATGTATCTTTCAGTTGTGATGTTCTGAGTGTCTGTAGAGAACAGCTGCTGTGCTCCTCACCTGCGCCACGTACACGAGCCCCTGCAGATGATTGACAGCCACGGCGAACACCTGACCGCTGAACAGCTCGGGGTTTTTCGGCCACGAAACGTCCAGCTTGTAGAGCGCGCGCCCGGAAACCCTGAAGTCCGCGTGAGATCGAGACGCGACGCTCGTCTGAAACACACCAAACCTTCAGTTACTAATGACGCAGAAACACCGCGGTATTACCCTGGACACTGCGGTACTGTGGTCTTCTTCAGTTTATTTGTTCTGCTTACAAAAAAGCACCAGCTACAGTACTAGCCTCAGTATACCATAGTAACACCACAGGGTTGGATATGTACTGTGGCATCGTTTCAATCACACTGAACACTTATCGATCAAACTCCACATCGATCGATCAGACTCACGTGAGAGCTGATGGCGCCACACATGAACATGATGAAGAGGAGCACTGCCATGGCAACAGCAATTAAACAGCAGTAATTACGCCTTCTCATAGAGATCAATGATCATCGATCATCACGAGACGAGTCCAGCGGCGCTGCTCTTCCTGTTTTGATCACGTGACGACGACTCTAATCTCATTGGTTCACACTGACAGCGGCGCGGTGACGTCACGTGCGAGCGAAAAATACGAAAAAAGTATATTTTTTATTTTTTTTGATACATCAGGCTTTTATGGCTCATATAGTCTGATATAGTTTGATTATGGAGGAAAAAAACAGCTCAAAAAAATTAAATTTTCTGCAGATGCTGAAATTTATATGGACTAAAAGTGATGAAATTCTGATGCTTGTGATGTAAATCAATGAGATCTTTATAACAGTATAGCAGATACTTACATAAACTGCATATAAATATCAATATCTGCCAATAATAAATTTTAATTTATTTAAGAAATTTGCACGTCAAATGAGATACAGAAGCTTTATAAGCCAAAATATGTGACATCAAACTGATGAGGAAGAAAAATGCTCCAGTGTTTGTTTTGGCTGTTGTGATTAATATATATTTTAAGCAAAATAACACTGACCTTTTAGTTTCTATTAGGGTCAAACCGGTTACATTGGGAAAAAAATGATGAAGATGATGATGATATAATAAAGGCAGAATTTCAGTGTCTCCTGATGGGTCAAATGTTATTTTACTATCATTAAGATACTATTATAGTGTTTATTAATATTTTAAATCAGTTTTCATTTTTATATTTTCAGTTTTAGTAATTTAGTTGTGTATTTTTGTCATTTTTAGAAATTTTTTTATATGTCTATATAGTGTTTATTAACTTTTACTTTAGTTTTAGTTGTTTTAGTACATTAACTCTTTCCTCGCCATTGACAAGTTTTTCCAGCAATCCGTGTTTTCACTGTTATTCGGTAGGGGGCGCTATTACACATCTTCTGAAAGAGTGCAGAATCTCCGGGTCAAAACACAGATGAAGAAGAAGCAGAAACAAGTAAAGGAAGCGTTTCTGACAAAATAACGCAAAAAAATTGATTAAAAAACTTGCTGGCGGGGAGCTAATTTACGGAAGCCCTGAACCACATGGTGGAGGAAAAAAAGAAGACTTATCACATTATTTCAACATAACTCGTTATTTCAAGATATTAAGTCGTTATTTCGACAAGTTACCATCTCATTATGTTGGTTTGTATTAATTTTCAATATTAGCCACTAGAGGGCAGAATAAGAGGGAATCGATTAAAGAACTTATATCGAAATGAATATAAACCTTAACATAATGAGACGCAACTCGAAATAACTCGTTATTTCAACATAATATCTCGTTAAATTTTCTTTTTCCCCCACCATGCGGTTCAGGGCTTCTGTATTAATTTAAACTAAATGAAAATGAAAACATTGAGATACTTTCATAGTTTTTAATATTTTAAATCAGGTTTATATTTAGCATTTCATTTTAGTTAGATTTTTGATAATTTTGTTGTGTTTGTCATATTTTAGTAGTGTTTTTTTTATATGTCTATATAGATTTTTATTAATTTTTATTTCAATTTTAGATATTTTAGTACATCAAGTTAAATTAAATGAAAATGAGAAATGTTGCTGTTTTTATTTCAGTTAATGAAAATGTTTTTTAATGTGAACAATAATAACCCGGTGTAGATGTGGAAATATTCTTCAACATGTTCAGTGTTTTATACGTCGATCAGATCATGTGTTTACAGTGAAGATCCAGCCGATCTGAAGCTACATCAGACAGAATGATGATCGTTGGTGTATTGAAGAGTCAGAGAAGCTGCAGAACCGGCTGAAAGTCTTTAATGTTTTCAGATCAAGACACGTAGTGTTGCTCTGTGAAACTGCCTGATAATCACATGATCCTCAACATCCAACATGTGATTATACGAGAAACTGAGAAGATCATAATGACAGGCTTTACATTCTGAGCTCCGTTACTGATCAATACATTCATACGCAGGTGGACGTGAGATCATCCGCACACCTGAAACACGTGACTGTTCACAATGAAGAAATGCCTTATGGGAGTCTGTCATGATGCATTATGGGATGGTCGTCAGGATGGATCGGCGTCACTCTCGTACGCTGGCGGAGTAAGAGAACTGAGGGAAGTGAGCACACGGCCCAGCGTCCTCCACGTCCCGACAGCTCACTGAAACAGTCGAGACAGGTTCATCAGCAAAGACGTGATGATGCAATCAGAAGATTAATGCAGGACACAAACTCACGCTTGTCTGGAGGAGTAACGGTGATGCTTTGTGCCGTGAACTCGTCGTCAAAGTATCGCGTGTCCGTCTCTGATGTCACCTGCGGTTTGAAGGGCGGCACCAGCTGCAGGAAGAAAGCAGAGCAGACGTCAGCGTGAGAATCTGCATCACACACTCAGAAACAAACTCAGGACTGAAGCACCTTCTTCTGCAGCACGTCCTCCCAGTGGATACCGCAGAAGAACTTGTGCGTCATCACGTCTCTCGCATCATCAGGACCGCCTCCGAGCCTGCAGCCAATCACAAGCCTTTACAGTTACTTCATTATCTGACAGCACAATGATCTGGAGACATGTGACTTCAGGTTTCGTCAGGGATTAAACGGGATTAAGAACAGAAAACACACGGCGCTGTAATGCTGTAATAATGGTTAAACTGATAATCACAATTATTCTGCTCAAACTTGTAATCTTGATTAGTGAACATGATTGTTGTCATTTGAGAAATTTCTCTTTATATTTCATCAGAATTACTTTCAGCTGTAAACACAAATCAAGAGAATGTCGACTCGTACACGATTTATTTTACTCGTTTCTGCCATGAAATAAAAAATAAAAAAGGTAAAAGGTAAATTTTTATTTTGCAATTGCGACTTTATTTCTCAGAATTGCGACTTTATTTCTCAGAATTGACTATTTCTCAGATTTGCGACATTATTTCTCAGATTTGCGACTTTATTTCTCAATTGACTTTATTTCTCAGATTTGCGACATTATTTCTCAGAATTGCGACTTTATTTCTCAGAATTGCGACTATATTTCTCAGAATTGCGACTTTATTTCTCAGAATTGCGACTATATTTCTCAGAATTGCGACTTTATTTCTCAGATTTGCGACTATATTTCTCAGAATTGCGACTTTATTTCTCAGAATTGCGACTATATTTCTCGAATTGCGACTATATTTCTCAGAATTGACTATTTCTCAGATTTGCGACTTTATTTCTCAGAATTGACTTTATTTCTCAGATTTGCGACTTTATTTCTCAGATTTGCGACTATTTCTCAGATTTGCGACTATTTCTCAGATTTGCGACTTTTTCTCAGATTTGCGACTTTATTTCTCAGAATTGCGACTTTATTTCTCAGAATTGCGAAATTATTTCTCAGAATTGCGACTATTTCTCAGATTTGCGACTTTATTTCTCAGAATTGCGACTTTATTTCTCAGAATTGCGACTTTATTTCTCAATTGACTTTATTTCTCAGATTTGCGAAATTATTTCTCAGAATTGCGACTATTTCTCAGATTTGCGACTATTTCTCAGATTTGCGACTTTATTTCTCAGAATTGCGACTTTATTTCTCAGAATTGTGACTATATTTCTCAGAATTGCGACTATATTTCTCAGATTTGCGACTTTATTTCTCAGATTTGCGACTTTATTTCTCAGATTTTTCAACTTTATTTCTCAGATTTGCGACTTTATTTCTCAGAATTGACTTTATTTCTCAGATTTGCGACATTATTTCTCAGAATTGCGACTATATTTCTCAGAATTGCGACTATATTTCTCAGAATTGCGACTTTATTTCTCAGATTTTTCAACTTTATTTCTCAGATTTGCGACTTTATTTCTCAGAATTGCGACTTTATTTCTCAGATTTTTCAACTTTATTTCTCAGATTTGCGACTTTATTTCTCAGAATTGACTTTATTTCTCAGATTTGCGACATTATTTCTCAGAATTGACTATTTCTCAGATTTGCGACTTTATTTCTCAGAATTGACTATTTCTCAGATTTGCGACATTATTTCTCAGATTTGCGACTTTATTTCTCAGAATTGCGACTTTATTTCTCAGAATTGCGACTTTATTTCTCAGATTTTTCAACTTTATTTCTCAGATTTGCGACTTTATTTCTCAGAATTGACTTTATTTCTCAGATTTGCGACTTTATTTCTCAGAATTGCGACTTTATTTCTCAGAATTGCGACTTTATTTCTCAGAATTGCGACTTTATTTCTCAGATTTGCGACATTATTTCTCAGAATTGACTATTTCTCAGATTTTTCAACTTTATTTCTCAGATTTGCGACTTTATTTCTCAGATTGTGACTTTATTTCTCAGATTTGCACATAATTCTGAATTTTTTCTGCATTGTGAGTTATAAAGTCCGAACTGTGAGATTTTAACTTAAAATAATTGTGAGATTGAAAAGTCACAATTACCTTTTCTTATTTTTTATCCCGTGGCAGAAACAAGCTTCCATAAGTTTCCAGATTTATAATATCATATAAATTAACACTCTCTACATTATGGAAACTGGTAAAGTTTCTCTCAAAAGATAAAACAGTGAAATTCCAGATAGTAATTCCAATAATTCTGAATTACGTTAAAGTTTTCTATTAAAACAAAAAGTCTTCGTATTGTCACACAAAGGTTGATTTAACAAACAATACAGTCGAGATCATGTTTGTATTTATTACAGTTCATCACTGAAGGTTTGATGGCAGATTTAGTCTCGTAAAGAACACAGACCGACTCGATTACACTTTCATTTGAGCAGAAGATCTCAATTCAGATCAATAAACTCCAGCTTACATGTTCGTCATGTTTTCAGATCATCAGCTCTTCATTCTCAGTGTAGAGAGAGAGAGAGTGAAGGGTTGCCAGATTGAGAAGATTAGTTAAAACACCAGGCAGAAAATGTGTTGTTTTAAGAGAAAAGCTCCGATTTAAACTCTTGACATCTGGCAACCACAAACACGAAAGCTCATAGTAGAGGCTTTTTTTAAAAAGAGTCTAGAATATTTTTTTTCTTGAAGAAAATATAGAGACTTTGGTCAGGTTTTTATTTTCTAAACTACATTTAAGTCTCGTGTTTTTTCATCAACAGTACTGCACACTGATGACTGTTTAATGATGTCAGTCTCAGTCATGGGAAAGAAGTTGTCAATGAATATTTTTCATCACAGTTTGTCCACTGAAGCACTATAGCATTATGAGCTGCAGTCACGGCGCTCACCTCTGTTTGGGGTCTTTCCTCAGCAGGCCGGTCAGCAGCGCTTTGGCTTCGGGCGAGAGGCTCCTGGGGAAGCGGATCTCCTCCATCACGATGAGCTCGAAGAGCCGCTCGTGGTCCTGGTTGTAGAAGGGCAGCCGTCCGCACATCATCTCATACATCACCACTCCCAGACCCCACCAGTCCACCGCGCGGCCGTAATCGTTGTCCTCCAGCACCTGACCCATTCACATTTACTTTACAAAGCATCAGGAATACAAGCCATTCGTCGTAAAGAGGAAATAAACACGAGAAGATCTAATGATACAAACTTTCAGACAAGCCTCCATACTAAAATTAAATTAATTAAAATAGTTTCAGTACATACGATTGGATCTGATCCTAAATTCCACAGATTTCATCCTACATCAAAAGTGAGGAACAAATCAGGATTTATAAAGGCACCCCTGGTTGAGAAGCGCTGCTGTAGACGTTCATTACCTCCGGTGCAAGGTATTCTGGGGTGCCGCAGAACGTCCTCATGGTGGCCTCATCTGTGATGCCCTCCTTACAAAGGCCGAAGTCTGTGATTTTAATATGTCCGTCTTTATCCAGCATGAGGTTCTCCAGCTGAGTGAACAGAGAACATCATCATCATCATGTTTGCAGTTGCCAGATGTCAAGAGTTTGAATCAGAGTTTTACTCTTAAAAGGACACATTTCTTCTCTCTCTCTCTCTCTCTCTCTCTACACAGTGAGATTAAAGCGCTGATGATCTGAACACATGACAAACATGTAAGAGCTTATTATTAACAGCACCTTCAGGTCCCTGTAGACGACGTTCTGCGAGTGCAGGTAGTCGAGAGCGGAGACGATCTCAGCGCCGTAGAAGCGGGCTCTGTCCTCGGAGAACACGCGCTCGCGGGACAGGTGGAAGAACAGCTGCGGACGGACGAGAGACGGCGTGAGAACGACACACACACGCCAGCGAAGGCTGAGACAAACGGCACGTACCTCTCCACCGTTAGCATACTCCATCACGAAACACAGCCGGTCGTGAGTCTGGAAGGCGTACTTGAGGGTCTGTGACACAAAACATGACAGAATGAGGGGAGGGCGTGTCGTACAGAGTGATTCACACACGTGAGCGACACTGACCGTCAGGAAGGGGTGTCTGGTGTTCTGCAGCACTCGACTCTCGGTGACCGTATGAGCCACTTCATCCTGAACACACACACACACACACACACACACACGGTCAGATCTGAGCATCTCATTCCACTCCGCGTGTTTCTCAGCAGTCGCTCACCTTTGCGATGATGACGTCCTTGCGCAGGATCTTCATGGCGTAGTACATCCCGGAGGCTTTCTCTCGCACCAGGATCACCTTCCCAAACGTGCCTTTACCCAGCAGCTTCAGGTAATCGAAGTCGTTCATCGTCTGAAAGCACAAACCATCATCATCATCTTCATCATCATCATCATGATAAACCGTAAGCTGCGGAGACACGGACCACTCTGGAGCTGGACTTGGACAGAGAAACCTCCATGTCCTCCAGACCGCTGATGGCACTGACGCACTTGAACTCCATTGGTTCGTCCGCTTCACGCGCCTGCAGCCCATTGGCCACCGCCTGGATCGCACACATCCACTCCTCCCTACAGAGTCAACGAGAATCAGTCGAGTCAGCGTCATATGTCATTGCAAAACATACAACATGAAATAAAAAAATAAAATCTCACTGACCCCAATTAATATATAATAATATTTGAGTCATAAAAAAATAGTTATGAAAAATTAAGTATTGAAAAAAAGTCACATTGCTAAAAACCGTTAATGGCCCTTAAAAAATAAGTCTTCATTTTCCTTTAAGCAAAGTGTAGTTTATATTTATTTATGATTTAGGGTGAAATATGACAGGTTAAAAAAAAAAAAAAAATATATATATATATATATATATATATATTTCATTTATTTATAAATTTATATCTTTAAAAAAAAAATATATATATATATTTTAATCACACATTCAAAAAAATAACTTCTTAAAAGAGTTAAAACTTACAAATTATTACTAATAAAATGTGGTTTATATCAGTGTCAGAATATTTAATCTCTTTAACATGTTTGCTTTGACTTGATCAGAAAATAAACATTTTACTTAAACTTTTTAAAATTAAAAATACACCTTTTTAAAAGAGTTAAATATTATTAAAAAAAACTTTATATCAGATATTTTATATATCTTTAACGTCTGGATTGATTAGAAAATGATCACTTAAATTAAATATAAACTTCTTAAAATAGTTAAAATTTACAAAAATATTGTTTAAAAAAAAAACTTTATGTCAGTGTCAAAATTTTCACTCTGGCTTGATCAGAAAATAAATATTTAAACATTTTTTAAAAAGATAAAACTTTTGCTTGTAATGTTGTGACTCTGGTTGCTTTTGGTTCATGGCATATTTTTTAAAATCCCCGTGGGAAAAATGAGTGGGAAAAGCACTTCCGACATCACACGTTCAGCCGCAGAAACACGCGTGAAGCTGGTGTTCACCTCTCCTCGCTGCTCTCCACGTGGAAGGTGCGCTCGATGACGCTCGTCCACTGCAGGCAGCGGATCATGAAGGTGTTCGGCCGCGGACGCTCCGTCTTCATCAGCTGACACTCTGGAGAAACATGTGACCCGGTCAGGCTTTCATTCACAGCTCCCATCAGCCTCTGGCCCACAGAACTCAACCCACCTTCCACGGAGAAGTTATTAAGCGGTGCCGAGCTCTGATCCGTCAGCTCCGGTTTCTCCTTGTATCCGGTGAAGGATCCGTCACTCTTCAGGATGAAGTAGCGCGGCCTCCACGTCTTTATGTACTCACCTGTCACACACACACACACACACACACACGGGTGACATCAGCACGATGACATCACTCACCGCAGGAAACACATGCGCGTCTGCCGTACCTCGTTTATGAAGCCAACCCTCCTTCACCACGCTGACCTCCGTCATGATGGGCGGGGCTTGAGAGTGATTGACACGCAACACCCGTCAGCTGCTGCTGGAGACAAAACACATTAAATCTGAGGAGAACATGACACGACCTGCATTCAAGAGTTCACAACAAACCTGTGTGTGTGTGTGTGTGTTCATGCAGACAGTAGTCTCACTCAGTTTATATACATTTCATATTTCTTTAATATCTTTGCTTTGGCTTGATCAGGATTTTTTTAATTTAAACTTTTTACTTAAAAATGAACTTTTTAAGAGTTAAAACTTCAGATATAATAACAACTTGGTTTATTATTTAACCTTCTATCAGTATTAGAATATATACCTAACTTTTTAAGAGTTAAAACTTGATGAAACGGTGATTTGATACAGTATAATCACGGTACTGAATGATTATCATACTCATGTAATATGAAACTTACATGTTCTTCATAGAATATCACGTTACTGGAACAGAATATGAGATTACCATGGTACAGTTAGAAACAACATGGTAGAACCAGCTGATTAGTGTAACTGACACAATTACCGCCATATTATGAGTTAAAACACACCGAATCACGTCATGAAACGGTTTGTGATGAGAATCTTGATGTCGTTAATGTCAGATGAAGGTTTTGAGCTGAAGCTAAAGCTAACTTACCTGAACAAACTAACACAACATGAACTTTGAGCTTCAACAACCAAACTGATTTTAATCATTACGCACCACATCATCACTCTAATTCTGATATTGCTCACATAATATATCGTATAATTAAGTAAAAAAACATTGATTAAATCAGTTAATTTAGTGATTTATCCAAACTACCTGTTTACTGTCAGCGCTAAGCTGTTCTTTACCACACAAACGCTAGATTAATCATCTCTCCGCTCTTGTGAGGAATATATACGAGTACTTTGACAGGTGTCTCGCCTCATTTATCGCGTCTTGATCCGGATCGAGTGAAAATTCAACACGCTTCTGCACGACAGACTCTCGTGTTCAGAGTTCACCAGCAGCAGCGCGACGAGTGACGCCACAGCGCCCCGCCCCCTCCGCGCGCTGATCTGCGGTCAGCTGGGCGCGCGGCGCTGCTGCGGCGGGAAACACACTGAGGCGGAGACACTGATCCGGGATCAGCCTGATGCAAACAGCTTTTATTTGCACTTCCAAAGCGCTGCATAGCGGATCTCTCACAGTCTGTAAAACAATCAGCAAGAGTGTGCCAAAGTACTTTGACAGTACCATCGTACATGACCAAAAAGCATGGTAATACTACAGTACTTTTCCGTTCAGGACATACAAAATAACAGAGACTAATACATAGTTTGTTCGCCACATCTGATGTTCCTCTGCACATAAACACTGCACCCAAACTTCCCTGAGACTCACATCTGATCTTCAATCATCTTATTTTACATGATCCAAATCAGAGGTTTTCAATCTTTCAGAGTAAACGGACCCCAAAATATCATCATGTGTTTTCATGTATAAAGACCAAATGTATACGGTGAAAAAGTATTATAATGTACGAAACATTAAATATTACTTGGAAAATATTTAGCTTCTGCTTTTTTCTATTATTTTCCCCCTCACTTTAATGCTGTACTGTTTATTTAAATAACTGTATTTATTTTAATAACATTTTTATTTTATTAAAATTATTTATTTCATCCAATCTTACACTTTTCCTCTTTCCACGGAGGCCCTAACACTCTTTGCGGGGCCCCGGACCCCAGTTTGAAAACCCCTGGTCAAACACAGATCTGAGAACAGCAGATGATAAATAACATGTGGTCGGATTATTACAGATGTAAACAACTAACTAGTGACAATATTACTACATGAGCGATAATTAAAACACATGCATTAGAACAGCAGCGGATCAGAAAAATATGAATAGAGGTCATTGACGTTCACACACACAAAACTGATGCAAAAAAGAGAAGTGAAAGGCAGCAAATGTAAAAATATGAGGGTAAATGCAAGTATGTAGGCATCTTGTTTTCCAGTACAAATATATAATCTTAAATCAAGAAACATTTACTGGAGAAGCAAAATGACATAAGATGTCTTGTTTTATGAAAAATGTATAAAAATTGAGTTTAAGCTTAAAAGTTTATCATTATTATAATAGAGTAGCTTTTTGCTCATTTTAAAAAAATCTGTCACTAACTCAAAAATATTAAATTTATTTTAAAAATGCTATTTTTCTTAAATTATTCTTACTTCTATTAATATAGTATAAAATTATGTATTTTTGGCCGTTGACTGACAAGTGGCTGCAGTGTGCTGACAGAGAGGCTCCGCCCACACACTGTAAGTATATATCTGGAGCTGAACTGAATTGCGCACCAGTTTTGTGATTGGTTGTTGTGTGGTGGGGGGGCAGAACAAGACTTGATATCTGATGTCTTTGTCTTCTCAAGTAAATGTATCTTGATTTTGTTCAAAAATACTGAGGAAGATCATTTTTCGCAGTGCATAAGAACGAAGCGTCGTGTCTGTGGTTTGAGCAGACGACTCTTCATCGTCCTGATGTTCACGCGTGACGCTGCTACACCACGCTGCTCTTCTGCAGTTCCTCCAGCAGAGCTGTGGATGAAAACAACAACACCGGCATCAAAGCAAGAACCGCACTGAATTTCCCTCAAGAGCAGCAGAGGAAGAGCAGGACTGACCGCTGATGATTTCATCTTTGGCTTTCTGCAGCTCTTTGCGCATCTCCTCCAGGATTTCCTGTTATCAGACACACATCATGCTTTAGTAAGTCAGTCTGTTCAGAAGAGAAACGAGTCGGTGTGTGTGACGGAGCTGCTGACCTGTTTGAATTTCTCCAGCTCTGAAGAGTCTCTGGATCCGGTGTCTGCTCCGGTGCTGCTGCTGGGCCTCGTCCTGAAAGAACCACAGACACACTTCAGCGCTCACGAACACAGAACCCTCAGAACCAGACAGAACCCTCAGAAACACACAGAACCCTCAGAACCAGACAGAACCAGATAGAACCCTCAGAAACACACAGAACCCTCAGAACCAGACAGAACCAGATAGAACCCTCAGAAACACACAGAACCCTCAGAACTAGACAGAACCCACAGAACCAGACAGAAACCTCAGAAACACACAAGAACCCTCAGAAACACACAAGAACCCACAGAACCAGACAGAACCCACAGAACCAGACAGAAACCTCAGAAACACACAGAACCCACAGAACCAGACAGAACACAGAACCAGACAAAACCCACAGAACCAGACAGAAACCTCAGAAACACACAAGAACCCTCAGAAACACACAAGAACCCACAGAAACAGACAGAACCCACAGAACCAGACAGAACCCTCAGAACCACACAAGAACCTACAGAACCCTCAGAAACACACAGAACCAGATAGAACCCTCAGAAACACACAGAACCCTCAGAACTAGACAGAACCCACAGAACCAGACAGAAACCTCAGAAACACACAAGAACCCTCAGAACCACACAAGAACCTACAGAACCAGACAGAACACACAGAACCAGACAAAACCCACAGAACCAGACAGAAACCTCAGAAACACACAAGAACCCTCAGAACCAGACAGAAACCTCAGAAACACACAAGAACCCTCAGAACCACACAAGAACCTACAGAAACACACAGAACCCACAGAACCAGACAGAACCCACAGAACCAGACAGAACCCTCAGAAACACACAGAACCCACAGAACCAGACAAAACCCACAGAACCAGACAGAACCCACAGAACCAGACAGAACCCTCAGAAACACACAGAATCCACAGAACCAGACAGAACACACAGAACCAGACAGAACCCTCAGAAACACACAGAACCCACAGAACCAGACAAAACCCACAGAACCAGACAGAACCCACAGAACCAGACAGAACCCTCAGAAACACACAGAATCCACAGAACCAGACAGAACACACAGAACCAGACAAAACCCACAGAACCAGACAGAACCCACAGAACCAGACAGAACCCTCAGAAACACACAGAACCCACAGAACCAGACAGAACCCACAGAAACACACAGAACCCACAGAACCAGACAAAACCCACAGAACCAGACAGAACCCTCAGAACCACACAATAACCTACAGAACCAGACAGAACCCTCAGAAACACACAAGAACCCACAGAACCAGACAGAACCCTCAGAAACACACAGAAACACACAAGAACACACAGACACAGACAGAACCCACAGAACCAGACAGAACACACAGACCCAGACAGAACCCACAGCCTGAAGCATGAAATACCTGCTCAACGGAGCCGAGGTTGCTGGAGAAACTGGGCTCTTCTCCTGAGTCTTCGGCGCTGAGTTCACCCTGATTAAACCAGCGTATTTATCATTAACTAAATCTACTAAAACATTTTTGTTAAGTTGAAATAAAATAAAACATAAATATTAAATAAAAAAACTATGAAAATTAAAATAAGTTGAAGTACTACAATTACTAACTGAAACAAAACTAAAATAAAAATATTTTTAAAAACAAAAACCAATACAAATGACAAAAGCACATAACAAAATAACTAAAAATAAAATGAAAATTGAAAAATGTAAAAAACAAACGGCATTAATAACAATAATAATACTAAAAGACTGCTTCCTGTCGACACACAGAAGAAGACGCGACTTTACCGTGAAATGGACGACGGTTTCTCCCAAGGCTTCTTCACCACGTCTGCTTTATCTGAATGGGAAACATGAAGCACATTTGAGGTCACGATGTGAAGTGAACCGTCACTGTAAACAGGAAGTGTGGTGAGAAGATGAAGTGATTTTCTCACCTGCAGATCTGGAGTCGTTGCTCACAGAATCAGCCTGAAAACAGAAAGAGCAACAGAAATCAGAGTCGCCTTCAGACACAGAGATCAGTAATAAAACACAAACACACTTACGCTCGCGTCTTCCTTCTTCACCGCTGGAGTGTCAGCAACCTTTCTTCTGTAACACAGAGATGAAGATCTTTCAGCAAGACTGATGGATGTGACTCATGACTGAAGTCGAGCCGCTTTGTTCACAGTCACTCTCTGAACCCGTGATTTCAGAATGACTCGCCTCTGATCGCACACACCCAGCTGACAAAAACATGTTCTAAGAGCCTTTTGATAACGTTCCCATTAAGTTATGAAAATTATATATTTCTCTGAATGTTCTTTTTAAGCGTTTTCTTGGTTACGTGAACGTTAAGGAAACGTTCCTGGCTCTTTAATTTAGAAGGCGGGACTCATTCCGCTATATTGTGCGATGCACTTTCTCTTATACCGTCTTTGTGTCTAAATAAAGTCTTTGGTAAAGAACTGTATGAGCTGGTTGTTTAAAGTGATGGTTGATTATGATTTGACTTTTTTAACTTTAGTTAGTGTGTAATGTTGCTGTTTGATCATAAACAACATCTGCAAAGTTACAACACTCAAAGTTCAATGCAAAGAGAGATTCTCTGTTTAAGGACTACAACAAACGGCTGGTAGGGACTACAACGAGCTTCTTCCTGGGTTGGTGACATCACAAACCCTAAAATGTACATAAACCCCACCCCCGAGAACACACAACAAAGGGGGCGGGGCCATGTTGGGCTGCTTTAGAGAAGAGGAAGAGTTGTTGTAGTAGAGTGTTGTTGACATGCCGTCATTTTACGCCGGACTGCTTCACAAACGAGAGTCAATTCAACACAAAAGATTAACATGACGACACATGCTAGTGGATGAGTTGAATCAACTCCACAGCGACTACATAAATTTATCCACTAACCATTCAGAAACATCTAAAAGTTGTAACTTCTTCCTGAGTCTCTCCATCAGTGTCGACTCCGGTTTGAACAATGTAAGGCTGAACACCGTTACTGACAATCCTCATTTTGGCTGCGTGAGATTCTCCAGCTTTGTTGTTGTTGAGCGACCGAAGCGTGAGCTGTTAAAGCTCCGCCCTCTTCTGGAAAGGGGGCCGGGAGCAGCGGCTCATTTGCATTTAAAGGGACACACACAAAAACGGCGTGTTTTTGCTCACACCCAAATAGGGGCAAATTTGACAAGCTATAATAAATGATCTGTGGGGTATTTTGAGCTGAAACTTCACAGACACATTCTGGAGACACCAGAGACTGATGTTACATCTTGTGAAAAGGACATAATAGTTCCCCTTTAACAAAATGTCTGCTAAAGTATTCCAGAGCAAACATCATATAAATGTGGTGCCATTTAACTCACCTTCGAGCGAGAATGGCGCTCATTTCTCCCATCAGTCCTCCTCCACCTCCTCCTCCTCCTCCGCCTCCGCCTCCTCCACTGCCTCCTCCTCCTCCTCCTCCTCCTGCACTGGCGCTCGCCGCAGGAGCCGGCGCTCCACTGTCCTCCTGCACATCCAGAGTAGAACCATGAGTGTTCCTCAACACTTTTGACTGTAAGGGCCCTCATTGTACACGACAATATTCAGGTGAATTTCAGTCTGACTGACCTTGGCCACTTTGCGTAGTTTAGCTGCGGCGAGTGCTGCGGCCAGACCTCCATCTCCTCCTCCTCCTCCTCCCCCTCCTCCTCCTCCTCCTCCACCACCAGAGGGTGGGGGCGGTGGTGGGGGCGGAGCTCCTCCTCCTGAAGGAGGTGGTGGTGGGGGCGGCGGCGGGGGTCCTGGAGCAGGTGGGGGTCCAGGGGGAGGAGGAGGAGCAGCAGAGGCCGGAGCGGGAGGAGGAACAGGGGGCGGGGCTGGAGCGGCAGACGCCCGTCTCTCTCTCTCCATTCGCTCTTGCTCCTGTCTCTCTCTCTCCTGCTGCTCCTGCCTGAACAGACACACGAGTTACACTCAGCGTCTCACTGACGTCCACATGAAACCCATTTCAAATTATGAATTAATGAATGCACAAATAAATTAATAAAATTAATTAATTAATTACTGCACAAAAATTATAGATGCACAAATAAATACAATTAATTAATGCACAAATAAATAAATTAGTAAATAAATAAATACATTAATTAATGCACAAACAAATTAATAATTACAATAAATGAATTAATTAACTATTGCACAAAGTAAATATAATTAATTTATGCACAAATAAATTAAAATGCAAAAATAAATAAATAAAATACAAAAATCAATTCATTAATACACAAATAAATTAATATGCACAAATAAACAAAATAAATAAATAAGGTAATAAATAATTTAATGCACAAATAAAATAAATTCACTAATAAATGCACAAATAAATAAAATTAATTAATCAATGCACAAATAAATTAATAAATGCTTCACATTACAGAAGTAATGGGTATTTCATCTGAGAGTATAAATATAAATTAATTAAAACACAAATAAATTAATGTACAAATAAAATTAATTAATTAATAAATGCACAAATAAACAAAAATAAATTAAATTAGTAAATAAATAAATTACTTAATGCACAAATAATTTAATAAATGCAAAAATGAATAAAATAAATTAATTAATAAATGCAAATATATAAATAAAAATTTCAGAAGGGAAAATAAATAAAACAATCATAATATATAAATAGATATAAATATTATATTAATAAAGAAATATACATTATATTACATATTCTCAGAGAAACATAAATAAATATACACATTATATATTCTCAGATGGAATACCCTTACTTCTGTAATGTGATGCATTTCAGAGTGAAACGGGATGTTCAATGAGAAATAAATATGGGCGGGACTTGATTTCATTGGTTGATGAGTAAGAGGGACTGATGACATCAGCTGGGGATGAAAGTTGTTACATTCTGATGTTATATTGATTTGTGTAGAATAACATCACTGATGATGAATCGCTAACAATAAGTGAAGTGAATCTGGACTGATTTGGACTGCTGTGCAGGTCTGATCTACTGATGAAGATGATGATGTTCATACCTCCTCCTCTGCTCTAACTCCTCAGCGCTCGGGCCGTTCTGAGGCGGTCGAGGAGGAGGAGGACACGCACCTGTACGACAGAAACCAAATCACACAGATCAGACAAAACTCTAGACATACAGGTAATGTGAGATAGTAATAATTCCTGATCATCTGACCCGTGTCCGCGTGACCGCTGAGCACGTCGAGCGCGTGCATCATGCCGCTGGCGAACTGAGCCGCGTCCTCCTTACTGCCGAAGTTCAGACCCCACACCTGCCGCGCGTCCCGCCACTGGTGAAACGTGGGAGTCGCCTGGTTGTATTTGATCCCGCGGACCAGAGGACAGTTAATGACCACCTGCACAGATGAACAAACCAATGGGTGTGTGTTTGTTTGTGGTGTCGTGCAGAAGACTGCAACGCATCAGCACACTGACAAGATTCACAGGAAATGAAAGACAATTCAGAAGCTGTGAGACTGAAACGTCTCTGAGAAAACCACAGAGATATGCGGCACACAACACGGCACTTTCCCATGATGCCCAGCACGGACGTTAACAGCGATGAGTGCATTAACACACCATACATGAAGATCTTCACTGTAAAACTGAACATACATTATCTGCACACACAATCTCTGTGACTTCCTCCTTCCTCATGCTGTGGCTTCACACACACGCTAAACTTCCCATGATTGTCTAAATCCGTCTCACACGTTTAATGCACGTTTATCTGTTTTTATTGAATTTATGAGTTACCTGTTGATCCGCCTGCTGTTTGCGTCCCACCACCCTGAAGCTGTTGTTACTGGGGTTCTGGAAGATGTGGATCCGGCTGACGGCCTGAGCGCCGGAACCGGCCGGTAACCAGCGCTTACTGCCGTCATCGTACATCATAACGGTGGCCCGCGCCTGACAGATACTTTGTTCACTGGCAAACACAACAGGACATGATGTTAAAATCACTTCAGAAACTGTGCTTCTGACATTAAAACATGAACTGGCTCTATTCCAGCTGACAGGGAACGTTCTCAGAGCGCTCTGGCAACGTTATGAACAAACATTCTTTCGGTAACGTTAATAGAACGTTTGTTCAGAGTTATCTGGTTAAAACGTTACTACTTGTTTCAGAACGTTCACATAATGTTTGAAGAATGGGATGTTCACATCTAAGAACATTCAGAAATAATTTCATGCATGAATTATGATAACCTCAGTCAGGGTTTTTTTCTTATGTGTTTTTATTGCTCTTGGGGCATGAAAAACAAGATTTGAGATGTAGGGTTTTTTTTTTTTTTTTTTTACACATATTCTTCAAAGAGATTTCCAGATGTCCACAGATGGGGACAGCATGCGTTTATGGTCTAGAGATACTGAAGAGATAATGTATTAAACATAATACAGTAATAACACAGCAATATTGTGTGTATTTAACAAACCAATCAATATAATTATATAAAATCATGTGAAAACTATAAAATATATACAAAAAATATAAATGCGAAATATTGCAAACACAACTGAACTTCATACAAGTTGAACTTCGCATATCTGATATCAGAGATCTCTACAACCTGTCAAGGTTAGACTGTGGAAACCCAATTCAGATGCTCCTCCAGTGTACCAGAGTATGTCGATTTACCCTTATTAGCTGATCATTCTGATTATGTTCAAGACGGACACATTTCTACCATAGCTCTCCTCTGAGAAAACCTAGAGATCAGGAGTTTTCAATCTCATCTGAAATGAGCAGTGTTGGGGGTAATGCATTACAAGTAACATGCATAATGCAATTAGATTATTTTTTAATGTTACAAGTAATGCAAAACAAGTAACACGCATTATGTAATCAGGTTACTTTTTGATGTTACAAGTAACGCATTACAAGTAACATGCATTACGTAATCAGATTACTTTTTGATGTTACAAGTAATGCATTACAAGTAACATGCATTATGTAATCAGATTACTTTTTGATGTTACAAGTAACACATTACAAGCAACACGCATTACTTAATCAAATGACTTTTTGATCTAACAAGTAAAGTAATCCATTAAAAGTAACGTGCATTACGTAACAGATTAATAGCCATATGTATCTCTAACAGAGTTCACTGTAAAGCATTATCTAGTGTGAAAGCTTACATTCATCTGCACAGTCTCGCAGAGCCGAAGCACAACCAAAACAATGTTTTTCTGCAAAATGCATGCAGTTTTTTTTTTTTTTTTTTAAATCGCTAGAGGGCCAAAAGTTACATAGTGTACCTTTAAAATACCATTGCATTTTAAAATATTTCACAACCCAACTGTTGGTGGGCAGAAGAGACTTTTTTCAAAAACATTTTAAATCTTTATTCCAAACTTTTGATTGGTGTGTGTATATATAGTTCAAGGTACAATTTACTATGTGTGAGTGTGTGCGTGTGTGTGTGAGAGTGTCAGGAGGATGTGGGAAACCTTGTCTGTCCTCCTGTGCAACACTCTCAGTTAAACAATATGACACAATATTTCACTTCCGTTCAAATTCACTTTTAAAATAAAGGTTCTAAAAGTGGATTTTCAAAGCAATTCCATAGAAGAAACATTTTTGGTTCCCCAAAGAACCTTTCAGTGATCAGTCCTTAAAAGAACCATTTAATGTTTTTTGTGGTTCCATGGATGGAACCATTGATGCCAGTAAAGAACCTTTAAGACATTCAGGGGTTCAGTGTGTTTGATTGTTGGTAACCAAAGCTGTCATAACCAAACCAGAAAAACACCAGCTGATTCACACACTGACGCTCAAACATGAAGAGACATGACATTATCACTCTTAAAAATAAAGCTTCTTTATTGGCATTGATGGTTCCTCGAAGAACTTTTAACATCCATAGAATCTTTCCATTGCACAAAAGGTTCTTTATAGTGGAAAAAGATTCTATATATTATTAAAATGTTCTTTAAACTAAGAAAAATAGTTTTTTAATAGAATTAATCACTGAAAAGTTCTTTGGAGAACCAAAATGGTTCTACTATGGAATCACTGCAAAATAATGCAGTAATTATTTTTTTTATATACTTATTTTTCAGAGTGAGACCCTGCAGGCTGCAAGTCACGCTGGCGTTTTGGGGTCAGTGAGTGACTTACGAAGAGCGCAGTCACTCTAAATGTGTTCAGAAGCGGATGTGAGAGCAATAAGACACGGCAAGAGGAAGCAGAAGAACAGAAGTGCAGCTTAATCGAGGGTTAGATGTGTTATTGACCTGACGCTCATATGAGAACAAAAATACAACACATCATAATTAATCACACCGAAGAGAAGAAGAGAAACGAGCCGGAATGCATGTGATAAACCACATCAGAGTCACTAAATACTGACGTTCCTTCTGTTTCATACGGTTTCTCTTGAATACATGAAGCTGTGCCTCGGATTACTTATTAAAGTTCATGTAAGCGAAATGAATGTTGTCTGCTGTAATGACAGATCATCTGTGAGATCAGAGAGCAGCAGTAACTCTAGATCAGTGTAAAGGTAAAAAGAGAAGCATCTGAATATCTGACAGTGAACCACAGACTCAAACGATTCAATAATCAATAATCTGATCTTATGAAAAAAACAAGAGATTCAGACCACAGTCACATTTGATCAACAGGGTCAAACACACCCATGCGCACACACACACACACACACTCGCACACAAACTCACACACACAGACACACGCACACAGACACACACACTCAAGCGAAAAGCTAGAGGTTTTTCGCATTTTGTGGAAAGAAAGCATTACTGCGTACAGAAAGGCCTTAAAAACTGCTTATTTTTCGACTCTCTTAGAAGAAAACAAAGTCAACCCTAGATACTTATTTAATACAGTGGCTAAATTAACGAAAAATAGAGCTTCAACTTCTGATGTTTCCAAACAGCACAGCAGTAATGACTTTATGAACTTCTTTACTTGCAAGATTGACAATATTAGAGAGAAAATTATAACCATGCAACCGTCTACTACAGTATCGCGTCAGACAGTGCACTGTAGGGTCTCTGAGGAAAAACTCAATTCATTCGCTGCTTTAGTGGTATCTGTGAGGATTTCCAGTCAGGATTTAGACCGTACCATAGTACTGAGACTGCTCTCATTAGAGTTACTAATGATTTGCTCTTATCATCAGATCGTGGTTGTATCTCTCTATTAGTGTTACTGGATCTTAGTGCAGCATTTGACACTATTGATCACAATATTCTTTTGAATAGACTCGAAAATTATGTTGGCATTAGTGGAATTGCATTGTCATGGTTCAAATCATACTTATCTGACCGTTATCAGTTTGTAGTAGTAAACGAAGAGATGTCATATCGATCACAAGTTCAATATGGAGTACCACAAGGCTCAGTACTAGGACCGTTGCTGTTCACTCTGTACATGCTACCCTTGGGAGATATCATTAGCGTTAGTTTTCACTGTTAGGCTGATGATACTCAGCTCTATATTACTTTGCGCCCTGACGAAACTTACCAATTCACAAAATTAACGGAATGCATAGCTGATATAAAAAATTAAATGACTAGTAATTTCCTACTACTTAATTCTGAAAAAACTGAGATTCTAATTTTTGGACCAAAAACCCCTGCACATGCTTTTCACAATACGTTATTATTACTATTATATATAATATAAATACTTCTCGGTCCTTTATATCAGTGACTATGACATATGTGTGAGTGTGAGTGTGTGTGTGTGTGAGAGAGAGAGAGAGAGAGAGAGAGAGAGAGAGAGAGTTCAATCATTCAGACCTGCAGGACAATCTCATTCTAAACCTGTTGAAGAGACTCAAAACACTTTACTTCAGAATCATCGTTGACAGATTCAGACGGTAAACTAGCAGGAAGAGCAGAGTTAACTCGTTCACTCGAGTGTGAGTTTGAGCTGCTTCACTTCCTCAGTGATGGAGAATGAAGCAGGAAGCATGAAACCGTGACAGAAATTAAAAGGTTCAAAGGCGTTTAAAGAGAATTTATGATCATTCGAATGAACAGGGAACGTTCTTGCAAGGTTCTCTCAAAGTTATGAACAAACGTTCTTCCAGTAACGTTAATAGAACGTATCTGGTCTGTAATAATGTTAGCACTATACATTATTTATGCATCAGTCATAGAACGTTTTTACCTGAAACGTTTATTTAGACGTTCGTCTAACATTGTTTAAATGTTACCACTTGAACATTTCACAGAACATTGAGAAATAATGTTTTATAACTGTTAGCAAAATGAGCAGTGAACTCATGTGACATCACTAAAATACATGTTTATATTTCTGTCCCAAGTTTCATAGATTGTATTTTTCGGTACTGATGGAACTGACATGATGATGGTGAAGAGAACGAACTTCTGAACTGAACTGAATGATGCTGATCTGAAGTGATCGACAGTTTCTTGTGTTTTGATGAACAAATACTAAACGACAGTAGAAAAGTTTGAGTCAGAAACATTAAACGCGACGGTCGTTAAAATAAACGCGTAGTTCATGAACCGTTCAGTTGATGAAAATGACTCAATAACAGCTCATATTTACACTAGACACAGCAGAAACACTACAGTCTGATGATTTAATGAAATTAAACTCACCTCATTATCGATCGAGATCGATCTCACGCGCACTGCTGAGCGACTGAACATCCGCTGAACATTAAACAGTTTCCTGGTTTCAAAGAGGGAAACAGAAATCAAACACTGAACGAACCGCGAGATCAGAGAGGGAAACAAATGAATGACTAATTAAATAAAGAGGTTCAGTCCTGCTCCTGAACTTCTCATGTCTGGCTTATTAAACACACACCTGTCGTTATCAGAGATGATTGACAGGCGCTCTGTGAGATGATTGACAGTCAGAGATCAATACATGAGTTCTACTCTGAGTATGAGTTTATACTGCATGAATGATCAGTTATCGGTCATCAAGTCTTCAAAGGACTAGATTTTGATGGTGATTTACTCGTGAGCTCTTTGCTGAACTCTAGTGGATGTTTTGTGTCCAACATTTATAAATGTCTTCGAGGACTAACTAACAATATTAGCCTAAATAAACGCATGTCAGTTCTCTTCCATCACAGTTCAATGAATTGTTGACTGTATTTCTATTAGATTGTAGTTTATCATATCATATATGGGTCATTCTACAGAATTGGTACAAAGTTGTCTTGAAAAAAATGCATTTTTCCACAAATTTTGTATGTATGCAAATTATATAATATTCAAGCTACACATTTCTAGTAATTGTACAGTTAATTCTCATATTGTATTTTCAGAAAGTTTTGGAATATTTTTCCTCACTACCGAAACACAAAAATAAATAATTTAACAAGAAGGGTCACATTGATCTATTAAGATTTTGTTTACATCTACCTTGTAAATATATTTTTTGCTATTTTTAAAAAAAGTTTTCACAGGTAAATCAATAACAATTACAATTTTAACAATATTTCAAGTGTGATTTATGAGATTTGTTGTATTTTGAATCCAATCTTTCTTTGTAAAAGGCATAAAGTTTATCAAACTGATTTCAAAGTGAAGGATTCATTAGTTTGAATAAACATTGAACCAAACACTATAATAACATCTTAGTTGATCATTCAATATACTTTATTTTTGAGAAAAACATCCCATGTTTCGGTCGTGACTGCACAGTTTTGGTAGTGACAGTAATGTGTTGGTAGTGACCACAAAACATGACAGGATATAACTCACATACTAAAATACTAATGATTTGCATAATAAAACATACTAAAATTCTAATGATTCGCATAACTGTACTAAAATTTTGTTTATTTCCCTCAAATAAATGCTTATATGTTCCCTTTTGTCACTACCAACACAATGATGTCACTACTGAAAGAGTCACGACCGAAACATGTGGTGAAGTTTCGGTAGTGACAATTTTAGACACTTTTGAGCCGCTCAAAGATGCTAATCAGCACATGGTTAGCTAGCACACTTCTGAACAGTTGTACACACAGAAAAACTAAATTTTATGGAATAACACCCAAAAACGTTTGTTTAATTGCAGAAAAAGGTGTTTGTTAGTGACGTTCCTTAAAGTTCCACACAGATTTTCAGAGTTTTGAACACATTTAACTCAGAATGATGGAGCTATCTACTGTGAAAGAGAGGCGATGAGAGGGAGGGACACAGGAATATTTCCTGATCAGAAATGTAGAAGTGTGTTAAAATCAATGGACTCAAACACACACTGTTTCGGTAGTGACATGAACATGAGGGACACATTTTTTTACATAAACTTTCATGGTTTAAAAATAAAGTCTAAAATAAATACTTTTTTAACTTCACTTTTAAAAAAAAAAAAAAAAATCAAAAATATGTTTTTAAAAACAACAAATGAATAAAAAATTTCAAAACATCAGGTCATTCGGTACAACTGTTATAAAACATGGAAAATGTTGAAATATTTTAAAAACTTGTACTAAATATAAAATGTTTGATTTTATTTTTGCTAGCTAGCTAGATATCAGCCTGTTAGCACTGTTTGAAAATATCGTCATTCGGTGTAACCAAAAGTGTCAACCAAAATTTCGGTTAAACCGAATGACTTTTTTGGTGACAAATTTTGTAAAAAATGACAAAAGCAGTGTTAATTGATTATAAAAACCACATAATCTCATTGCTAACACTTAATAAACCTTCAAAATTAATTATATCTCCATTATGTTTTTTTTTACACTTTTATAAACCTTATTCAAATACAGCAGGGAGAAACAGACGCTGGAACGGTTGTGGGCGTGTCCTTCTGCTCGGCTCATTTGCATACGGTGACATCACAGCACTGATCTGAGAACAGAGTGATGTCGTCAGTCTAAAGTAATAAAGGCATTAGAATGAATGTAAAGATGATTTTCTCTTTGCATTTAAATAAAAGCATAAAAAACAAATTTCAAAAGCTGTTTAATGTAAAGGAGTGTTTTACCAGCTGAACTACAGGGAAATTCAAAACTAGTCGTGGTGTTTGGTTCACTTTACCTCTAGTGTAACTTTAACCCTAACCAAATGAGTTCTGCTATTAAAATCACAGCAATCAGTGTGATGCAAACATATAAAGTGATCTAAATGCACCGTATAGAGAGATTGTGGAGTATAAAGCGAGCTTCGGCGTCGGCCGTGTGTCTTCTGTCCAGCGGGTGTGGTTCACATTACAAACAGAGACATTTACCAGTCAAACACTGTGTTCTTCTTCATGTCTAAACAGGCCAGCGCTCAAAGAAACATGCAAATGAGTGTGTGCGGACTGTTTCTCAGTGTGTGCTCTGCACAGGAAGCTCTCCGTCCACCGGAGCGTCTGACGCGGCGCGACTCCGCTCTCGCTCGCGGCACATTTGCATACAGTTACAGTGAGACGGTCTTCATCAGGAGACTAGTATCATCACACTTTACAGTAAGGCTAATGCATTAACCAACATTAACTACACTGTAAAAAACAATTGTTGGTTTAACTTACAAAAGTTACCTGGATGCCTTAAAATTTTGAGTTCATTGAAATTAAAAATTTGAGTTAATACAATGAAGGCGATTGATTTAATCAACAGAAACTCAAAATATTGTGTTATCTGAACTACATTAATTATTGAAGTTGATTTGACAAAAAAGAAAATATTTTTTACTTTTACTTTTTATTCATCTTTGTTAATGTTAGTTAATAAAAATACATGTTCATTGTTAGTTCAGCTCAGGTCCATTAAATAATATTAACAGATATAAATTTGGATTTTAGAAATGTATTAGTAAATGTTTAATTTAATACTAAGACTAATAAATGCTTTAAAATTATTTTTCATGTTATTTTCATGTCAACTAATGTAACCCTTTCGTTATAATTTTATATTTTGAATTAGTTTTGATTTTTATATTTTCCATTTTTATTTTAGTTACATTTTTATTGATTTTTAGTCACTTTTTATAAATTTTTTGTAAAGCGACTCTGAGGTCTTGAAAGGCACTATATAAATAAAAATATTATTCTTATTTTGTTGTGTGTTTTAATCATTTTTTATTTGATTATTAATTTTAATATTAACATTAATGAGCAACACATTTGTTACAGTATTTATTCATCTTCGTTACTTAATTAATAAAAATACAGCTGTTTATTGTTAATTTAGTTCACGTCCATTAAATCATATTAACAGATACAAGTTTTGAGTTTAGAAATCTATTGATAAATGTTTAAATTAACTAATAAATGCTTTAAAATAGTTTTATTTTCATGCAGGTAAGTAATGTTAACAAATGGAACCCTTTCTTTATAGTTTTTATTAATATTTTGAATTAGTTAATATTTTCCATTTTAAATTTTTATTGATTAATCAATTTTTACTAATTTTTGAGACCTTGAGGTCTTGAAATGCACTATATAAATAAAAAATATTATTATTTTGTGTATTTTTGTCATTTTTTTATCGATTTATTTGTATTTTTTAAATAAATTTTTATTTCACTTTGAGTTATTTTAGTATATCAAGTTAAAACTAAATTAAAAATAAGCATGTTGCCTTAGCAAATGTTTCAACATTTTTATTTTTGTTCAAGTAACCCAGTTTTCCTCTGGTTTAGTTGCAGTTGAGTGTAATGTGTTTACGGCGCAGTTAGACTGACAGATAACTGATGGGAAAGCTTTAGATGAGTCTGAAGAAAAGCACACCTGTCAGGACTAGAGAATCCATTCAGGCTCTTCACCGGGAGGTTAACAGATAGTCAACAGTAAAGGAGGCGATTTGAATTGCCTTTGTCCCAGTTTGGGCGACATAAACCCGACAGACAATCAAGTGGAACGTGAAATAAAAGCAAGATTTTCCTAGCAGTGCGGCTGTGCGGCGCTCCTGTTAGAGCGGCCGTGCCCTTCAGCCCCACAGCTCCATTTGCATGGCAGGTCCAGTTAAATGAGGAGACCAGATTCTCTCTACCTGGCATGCAAACCAGCGGAGCAGCAGTTAAAGCACAGGTGTGTCCTGCTGCCGGAGCCTCTCTCCAGAGATATGGAAATCATCCGCTCTGAGATTGACTCTCTAGACACCGTACAGCCGTAAGTAGAGGACTTTCCTCTGAACGCACCGGCTGCAGGAGATCCAGGATGCCGCGCTCGTTCCTGGTGAAGAGGAAGCAGTCGGCGTGCGGCGGATGGCAGTGGAAGGAGTCGGACGCCTGCCTCGCTCCGGACGCAGGTACTGGACACTGAAAGAGATCCTACAGGGAAAGTTCTGGCAAAGTTACAAACAAACGTTCTTCCGGTGACGTTAATAGTTAGAGTTATAATAATGTTCTCAAAATGTTATTTATACATCATTAATGGAACGTTTTTTGTTGGACGTTCGTCTAACGTTTTTTAAACGTTTCTACTTGTTTCAGAACGTTCTGAGAAAGGTAATGTTCCCATAATGTCTGAAGAATGGAACGTTCACATAACCAAGAATTTTTTTTTTTAAAATGTCTTAAAAACTGGACAGTTAGAGAACAATCAGAAATAAACGTTTTTTAAACGTTCTTACAACATATTTTTTGTTAGCTTGACTTTCTTTTCTGAAAAATGTCCATTCAGTCAAAGTAAATGAGTTTTACAGCACTTTATTCTTACTGGATGATGACTTGATGTTTGTTTCTCCTGTGGTTTAAAGCACTTCATATTCAGTGAATTGTTGATTTGACGGCACTGACACTATCAGATGAGAACAAACCTGAACTGATCTGAATAATCACTCTATCGAGCTGCTTTACAGTGTAATTAGTGTCATATTTGATGAAGTTTGCATCAATGATTCAGTTATTATTTTCTGTTTATTACTGTGAAACAATCTGTATTATATAAAGCGCTATAGAAAGAACGCTGACATGACTGAAGTAGTAAAAGATGTAAATAAACAGATTTCAGAGCTCTAAAACGAGGCCATCACCTCATTTTGACTAATTAGAAATCCAAATTACCCTTTTTTTGTGTGTGTGTGTGTGTGCTGAAAACCAAACAAAAAAACATGAGAAAAAATTTTTCTATTTTATTTTATTTTTATTTTTATTTTTTTTGTGCTAAAAAGCACAAAAAACCATGAGAAAAAAATATTGTATTTTATTATATTTTTATTAATTTTCTTGTGCTAAAAAGCACAAAACACCATGAGAAAAAATATTTTATTTTATTATATTTTTTTAAAAAAATTGCGCTGAAAACCAAACAAAAAAAAAGAGAAAAAAAATTATTTTATTATATATTTAATTATTTTTTGTGCTGAAAATCACAAAAAACCTGAAAAGAATTATTTTTTTTATTTTTTTTTTTTTATTAATTTCTTTGTGCTGAAAACTAAACAAAAAACCTGAGGAAAAGTTTCCCGAGCAACACTGGAGTGATAATCGGATGATGTGGGATCTTCTGTAGTGATCTAACGAGTGTGTGTGTGTGTGTGTGTGTGTTTCAGTAGCTGTACAGACACACAGTGCTGGTCTGGAATCAGTGTCTGAGCGCGTCCATAAACACACACCTGCGTCGGCTGCTCTGGAGTGTCGCAGAGAGGATTATGGGATGGAGAGAGTTCAGCCGTCTCAGAGTTCACTTCCTCTTCCTCTTCCTCTTCCTCCTGCGGCGTTAACATCAGCCCCGCTGAACAAGGTGACGACAGCAACATCAACTACAGATCTTCAGTCTTTACACCATGTTTATATCCCATAATAGATACCCAGCTGAAGCGGAACGTTCTGGCAAGGTTCACTCAAAGTTATGAACAAACGTTCTTCCAGAAATGTTAATAGAACGTTCGTTCAAAGTTATCTGGACTTAAATAATGTTCTCAAAGTGTTGTTCATGGAACGTTTCAGTTGGAGGTTGATCTAACGTTGTATAAATGTTAATACTTCTTTCAGAAGGTTCAGAGAATGTTGTGTTTGAACGTGACGTGTTTCTCTGCTCTCAGGCGCGTGAATCCAGCGGCTCCTCCGAGTTTCTGTGTTCGGTGTGTCATAAAGCGTTTCCGCTGCAGCGCATGTTGACGCGTCACCTGAAGTGTCACAGTCTGATAAAGAGACACCCGTGCAGGTACTGCGGGAAGGGCTTCAACGACACCTTCGACCTGAAGAGACACATGAGAACACACACAGGTGAGAACGAGGCTCCTTCACACCAACAACCATAACTATATTAGTGCACGATATCTGTTTATTATAGTTTTGTCGTCTGTCTCTTTAAATGCTCCAGCTCGTTAAAGCAGGATTCTGATTGGCTGTCAGTGTTTTTATCGTTCATCAGCTGGAAAAAATCATTCTGAAAGTATATGGTTCGTCTGTGTCGTTATCGTTATAGTGGTTATAGTTCATATAATCATGTTCTGAGTCTGGCGTGTGCGCAGGTATCCGCCCGTACAGGTGTGATCTGTGTGAGAAGGCCTTCACTCAGCGCTGCTCTCTGGAGTCGCACCTGCGGAAGATCCACGGCGTGCGGCAGCAGTACGCGTACCGTCAGCGCCGCTCCAAGATCTTCGTGTGCGAGGACTGCGGCTTCACATCCAGCCGGCCGGACGAGTACTTCCTCCACGTGAGGCAGCAGCACCCGAGCAGCCCGGCCCTGCGCCGCTACTACCGCAAACACCTGCTGGAGAGCCCGTCGCAGCACGGCATCGGCCCCTTCATGCTGTACCCCGCCGCCGCCGGCCTCTACATGTGAACACTAAACACGAGTGCGCAGTACTCACATCACACCTGATACCCAGCTGACAGGGAACGTTCTGTCAAGGTTCTCTCAACGTTATGAACAAACGTTCTTCCATTAACGTTAATAGAACGTTCGTTCAAAATTATCTGGTCTTTAATAATGTCCTCAAAACAAAAACATTATTTATATATTGTTCAAGGAGCGTTTTTACCAGAAACGTTCAGTTGGAAGTTTCATGTAACGCTTTTTTAAAAAACTGTTTTTGGGGTTGAAGCACCTAAAAGTGATCGTCAGACCAAACCGTAAGTTGTAGAGACTTGAAACTTTGAGGGCTGGTAGTATTTACACCGTCTACAACGTAACCAAGGCTTGCCCCGATCGGCCTGATGGGGGCGCTACAGCAGTCAAAAGTACGAAATGGCTCATAACTCTGAAATTTTCAGGTATTTTGGATTTTTTGAAAAACCTACTTTTGCGAACGAGGTTTTTGGCCCGATCGAAACTAAACCAGTGCAGTGAGATTCTCCGGAGTCTTATTGACAATAGGTATCAAAAAAAGTTGAAATTTCGATTCACGGTCTCTAAGGGGCGCCAAAACACTTGAAGTGGGCGGAGCCACTTTTACTAAAATGGCTATAACTCGTGAACTGAATGAGATATTTTCACTAAACTTGGTACACATTTGTATGGGCTCAATCTTCAATCACAGTAAAAAAATGGCGGCTATTGAACACTTGATGGCGCTATAACATGAAAAAAAACCATGAAAACAGCTATAACTCTGCAACTGTTAGTCGATTGACTTGAAAATTTGGCATGCAGTGTCTTTGTTCGAGGTGCCATGATTGTCTATGAGGACGTTGGTGTATCTCGAAAAATGAATTTTGAGCACCTATTAGACAAGGTTAACGGAGGCCGATCGGGTCGAAACTCAATGGGGCTGTTCGACTAAGAATTTTGAAAGCAATCAGCCACTAGGTGGCATTAACGAGTTTTACACCTCTGTAATCATGTGGTGTTTCACACATCAACACAATATTCATATAATTTGATAGATCTCCTCATGCTGAGCAACTTTGCCTCACAGTACCAATGCTGTCAATCAAATTGTTCATTAAATATTCATGATTATGTAAAAAACTACTTTTGTGAACTAGTCCAAGGTTTATAGCCTGATTGGAACCAAACCAGTGCAGTACAATTCTCTGGACTCTCCAGATCAATAATTATCAAAACTTTGCTATAACAGGGTCATTTAGAAAATGGGCGTGGCCAAGTGCTTGCCAAAGCCTATAACTCCGAAACGAAAACTCAGAACTTCACAAAAATCTATGAACACATGCGGCATGTGACTCTAAAGAAGCTTGCAGAATTTTATGGAGATCATGTGATTAAAGGCCTTAACGCGCTTGAACCCCGATAATTGCTGCTCGCAGCTATATTTAAAAATTGACATTTCAGAGAATGTTTAGAAAGAATGTTTTCATAACTCAATGGGAACGTCAGCAGAACGTTCTTAGAACATATTTTGTTAGCTGGGTATGACATGCAATATTTTCTTATTTATTTTAGCATTCGAGGAATTAAAGATGCAGCATAGATGATGACAATGTAAAATACTTCTGTTTTTAATGCTTGTTGTTGTATAATGTGTGCTGTTTCACATGAAGTATGCAGTAGACTATTCCACTCTGAACACAGAACACTCACACGACACTTTTGTGTCACTTTCAAGGGCATTGTAATGACCTCAGAGTTTGGTTGGCAGGACAGAACTATCTGGGGGAAAAATGTTACAGAAAACAAATGAGAACACATGAATCTTTAATAATAAATAAAAATGTTTTGTTTTTTCACATAATATCACTAAATAATATCTGTATATATTCCATGAATGTAAATGATGACAGAATTCTCTCTTTTGGATGAAATATTCCTAAGCTGAGGTTCATGAGTTAAAACAAAAAAACTAATAAAACACTTACTAGAGAAGCGTGAACATGTGAAAGTGTTGTTAAATGATTGAAATATTAAATTAAAATATATTTTTGCTCAAAGGCTGACAGAAACGTTTGGGAATCGCTTTAGGGATTCTGTTTCGAGCTTGTCATTACTGTTACCTGAGGCGGTCGACTGCCAAGCATGATGGGAATCCCATGATGCTCCGTGTGGAAAGGCTGTAATATCTTAAGACAAGGACCTTCATCCTCCAGAGCCAGTCAAACAGCAGAGCTCAGATTCTCCACTAGAGGGAGTGATGCACTGAACACAATCACAGATGTATTATCGCAGAGCAGTGACAGTCTTACAATCACATTAAAGACCTGCACAAATGAAATTAATATCATATGAGTGATGCAGAGCAAGATCTATGATAACAACCAATTTTTTATGAGTGTTTACGGTGAACAGCTGTGGAATAAAGCTCACTCAGGATCATCATGTTCCTCCAGATGTTCAATGTAAACTCAAAATCACACTGCGATCCGCATCAGCCAAACCTGATAAGAGACAGAAAACACGTCGTACAAGCCACGCCCACTGCATACAGAAGACACGCCTACTCCACACAGATCATTCAAGCCACGCCCACTGCATACAGGAGACGCGCCTACTCCACACAGATCATTCAAACCACGCCCACTGCATACAGAAGACACGCCTACTCCACACAGATAATTCAAGCCACGCCCACTGCATACAGAAGACACGCCTACTCCACACAGATCATTCAAGCCACACCCACTGCATTAGAAGACAGAAGACATGCCCTGCCCACTCTGCACACATCATACAAGCCACACCCACTCCATACAGATAATACAAGCCACTCCCACTGCGTACATCATACAAGCCACGCCCACTTCACGCAGATAATACAAGCCACTCCCACTGCATACAAATCATATAAGACATGTCCACTCCACACAGAGCACGCAAGACACGCCCACTCTACTCAAAACATACAAGCCACGCCCACTCCACACAGATGACAGAAGCCACACCCACTCCATCCAAAGCAAAGGTCAGTTCACTTGTGATTATCAGGACTCATTACTGTCCACCCTGCTGAAAAAACACTTTAAACTAATAAGTCTTATCTGATCTTTAGCTGGAACTTTTCAGCAGCGTGAACCAGACGAGACCAGCAAACATGTACATCTGTATACCTGACAATGATTGTATCTTACAGATCTAGTTATACATTTATCATCAGTGTGTGTTTCTGAGAATCAAACCAGCTGATCCTGGAACACTAAACTCACTATAACTATGGAGACAAACCTGCTGAAGAATATCCTCAGATATGTCAGTGAGATCTGAAATAACTTTCCACCATCAAAAATACTGGTTTTCAGCAGGTTGAGCAAATAAAAATTAAAATCGGCAGAAGCTTCATTAAACCTTTTAAATCTCGAGGTTTAACAAACAGACACACATTCTCCCAGAACAATAAAAAAATCTCACACTGTGTTAAATAAATAAGCCAACTTTATTTCTACGTCAAACACAAACAAAATAATTTTAATGCTTAAAACAACTTCACTTCTTGTTTTGTACAAAATATACCTCTGGTAAATAACAATGCCGTATATGATAGTTGGATGGAGCAGTGAACTCATGAACACAAACACGTGTGATATAAATGACCAATCAGAGCAGACTGCGCTTTTCAGAAGAAACCGGAACTAAAACAGACGGTTCAGACAGAGGGTGAAAACAGGTGCTGCAACAATGTAAAGTCTAAGAAAAATAATGAGTTGGTGTTGTGAAGCGTCTGAATTAAAGTGTTATGAAACTAATATTTGCGCACATACTGAATAACAAACGGCAGCATCTGGAGTTTCTCTGGAAATCTTTTGGGAAACAGCAGTAGATCAGCAAACTTACAGGATTATTCTGATGCCTGACGCATTTAAACATCGCTTTCAGAATAAAACCACATGTAAACGTCACTGGTGAATCATAGTCAGTGGCTGTTTCTGAGTTGATTAAACATAAATCTCTTTCTGACTGAAGTTGCACATGAACACTCAATCAAGCAGTGGTCACGTTTACCATGTGTGAAATCCAGTCATTTCAATAGAAATCCATGCATTGGGGAATTTCTCCCTGTGTACTGAATCATGTGGCTGTTAAAGACTGGAACTGAAGAACAGATGATTGCATAGAGGAGTAGATCACAGTCCTTCAGCTGCTGTAGACTATCTAGGGTCCCTCAGGAGAGATCAGAGCCACAGCGACGCTCCCACAGCTGCACTTCAGTCCCTTCGACACAAACCAGCAGATACGACTCACTCCTCACCGGCGGCATCCACACCTGTCAAACACGTTCACCAGACGCTCACAAACACAGACGGAAGAAGGCTACTTCTTTTCTCAAAATACCCCACAGATCATTTATTATAGCTTGTCAAATTTGCCCCTATTCGGGTGTTTGTGTGTGTCCCTTTAAATGCAAATGAGCTGCTGCTCCTGCCCCCTTTCCAGAAGAGGGCGGAGCTTTAACAGCTCACGCTTCGGTCGCTCAACAACAACAAAGCTGGAGAATCTCACGCAGCCAAAATGAGGATTGTCAGTAACGGTGTTCAGCCTTACATTGTTCAAACCGGAGTCGACACTGATGGAGAGACTCAGGAAGAAGTTACAACTTTTAATAAATTGTTGTGAAATTGTTTGTTTCATGATTTCAATTAATTAACACTGACATTTAATTTATCAAGTAAAACTTAAACTAAAAAAATGGAATCCAGAAAAATTTAAATGGAAAATAAAGAAGAAGAAAAAAAGCCGTAAAATTGTATTTTTTGTTAAACTTTTAATAAGCTGAGGTTAAATTGTACACGTTTCATGATTTCAATTCATTAGACATGCTTTTTGATTACTAACATTTAATTCATCCATTAAATCAGAAATTAAAATCAGAAAAAAAGAAAAAAAAACATAATTAGAGAACGATGTGACGGCTGTAATGTCAGCAGTGTCACTCACCCTGTTGAACAGCAGCAGGTGGCGGAGCAGCGGCGTCACTAGCGGGTAATGGCAGGCAGGGGGCGTCGCTGAGCTCTAGAAACACCAGGATTGTCGATCAGTTTTCAGTGGATAATGCAGCTGATATTTGCAGCTGGGAATGATGCACAGCCTCATGATACAATAATAGAGATGAAGGTGACACAGCCATGACAGGTGCAACGCTACCGTTCCGCTGAGCGCGGACTGATAAAGAGTGCTAAGAGACGGGCTTACATCCCGCGCGGCGTCCAGGCAGCGGGCGGGCGGCGGACACACACACAGCTCTGTGATTGGAGGAGAAACAGGCGTTAGAGCGGCCCGTCAGACACACACACACACACACACACACACAGTGATCTCATACGGTGGACAGCAGAGCGCTCTGTGAGGAAACATCATGCGTGTGTGATCACAGAATAAAGCAGAACGAAGAACTCAAAGACATTTTCAATCTCATCACAGGTGTGATTGACCTGACAAGACCTGACCAGATTTCTGACCTCTGTTCCTGTCGGCCGTCAGTCTGAGGATCTCCTCTCTCAGTCCCATCATCTCCTGCTCCAGTTCTCTGTTCCTCCGGTCAGCTTTGATCAGCCGCCTGGAGAACATCAACACACACATTCAGTCACTAACCATAGCTGAAGAAATATACTGTCACTGAGTACTGAAATATAACAGAATATGGTTTAATTGAATATATTCAGCACATTAAATAACATGTATGATTAAATCTGAGGATAATAAGTGAATATATTTGCTGTACCTCTGCAGCTCCTGAGCGTATGCGTCGCTCGGCTCCAGCTTTAGCTCCAGCTCTGGCTCCAGCTCCAGCTCCAGCTCTGGCTCCAGCTTCGGCTCCGGCTCCGGCTCCGGCTCTGGCTCTGGCTTTGGCTTCGGCTTCGGCTCCGGCTCCGGCTCCAGCTCCAACTTCAGCTCCGGCTCCAGCTCCAGCTCCAGCTCCAGCTCCAGCTTCAACTTCAGCTCCAGCTCCGGCTCCAGCTCCAGCTTCGGCTCCGGCTCCGGCTTCGGCTCCAGCTTCAACTTCGGCTCCAACTTCAGCTCCGGCTCCAGCTCCAGCTTCAACTTCAGCTCTGGCTCCAGCTCCGGCTCCGGCTCCGGCTCCAGCTCCAGCTCCAGCTCTGGCTCCGGCTCCAGCTCCAGCTCCAGATTCCTGTCCTCAGCAGGAAGTTCTGGAAGCGCCGTGACATCAGCAGTGATGCGATCTCTGAGCCGCCACACCTGATTCTGTTCACATTCACACTGATTCAGACTGAAGCCGCTTCACATTCAGCTAATGCACATCCAGAAGATGACTAATGAGTAGAGCCCTATGAAATCCGACTGACTTTTCCCAAATTATCTTTCATTTTTTCTCAAATTCTGTGTTTTCCGTCGTAATTTGTTTGGACTTCGTAAATAAATTTTAATGTGTAATCATTTGATTTCATAAAACTTCAACAATTAATAACAGGGCCGTATGAAATGTATTTTATTCTTACAGAAATTCTGTGTTGTCTGTTTTAATTCTTCTTAATTAAATTTACTTCTTAATTCCTTTTTAATTATTAAGTTTTAATGTTTAAATTAAATGTTAGTAATAAAAAAGCATGTCTAATCAATTGAAATCATGAAACTTATATAGTTTAACATCAATTTATTAAAAGTTTAACATAAATTAATTTTTTTGGGCCCTATGAAATCATGTTATTTTTCCAAATTCTGAGTTGTCCGTTTTAATCTTTTGGACTTTTGGTTTAATTAAATGTTACAAATAAAAAAGCGTGTCTAATCGATTGAATTCATAAAACTTTAACAATTTAATATATCTTTTTTAAATTGTAAAAATAATTAATTAATTAATAAAATAATAAAATAGAATAAATATTTTTTTCAAAAATTAATTTTTTTTAGGGCCCTATGAAAATTCTCCCAAGCACTGGGAAAAGCATGTTTTTATTTTTTCCCAAATTCTTTTTTATTATTTTGCAAGTTCCCAAATGTTTTGGCAAACACAATGCTGCATAAGAGGTTTACTGTTCAAATTAAAAAAGGATGAAAAATTTTGTGATTTCTTAAAAAAAATAAATATATATAACAATATAATAAATATATATAAATAAAATAAAATGAAATGTAAAAAAACATTAAAATGAATAATATAAATAATATCAAATTTTATATATATATATATATATATATGTATCCGTCTGTGTTTTCCACATCACAGGAATCATAGCGCCTGTGTGAGTTTAGTGTGCATCATACCAGTTTCCCCTGCAGGTAGAGGTAATCTCTGTCCTGTGGTTGGTCGATCTCCATCATGATGTCACCACTGCGGTCCAGCGCTCCCGTCTGTCTGTAGGGCAGAGCAGTGTCAGACGCGTCACAGTCATCAACACACCTGCTGATGAAGATCTGACTCACCTGGTGGCTGTGTACGAGTATCCGACAAACGCCAGGTGAACTCCAACCGCTCGCTCCATCACGTCACTCAGGTTCTCCTGCAGACCAGAGCAGAAACAGGCGCGTCAGATCAGGCTGGGCTTCATGATGCTCATGAAGGGTTTGATGTGGTACCGTGTCGCTGAGACAGTCGTCCAGCACGTCAAAGTTGGAGGTGTCTGTGGCGTTGGAGACGTCGGGATGGTACGGAGGAGGGAGGAGATGAAGGGAACTCCAGTCCAAACCGCAGAAGAAGGGATGTTTTCTGAAGTCCCCGGAGCCCCGCGAGCCCAGCCGCTCGCTCCGGTCGCAGATCAGACCGCCGATCAGTGAACGCGCCTCCTCAGACACCTCCGACCCCGCGGCGGGAAACTCAAAATAATCCTGTTCAGATGGAGAGACGCACTCAACGATTTCAGCAATGCGTAAAACACGGACGGAATCCAGTCATAAAAATGGAATTTACTGTATGTCACTGAATTTGGCAGATTTTGGATAAATAAATCAGAAGTAGGGCTGTACACTTAATTAAACTGCAATATGGACTAGTGTCTGCGAATATTACAAAATAAAAGTTCAGTTTAACTTGAAGAAGTTATGACAGACATACAGTAGTGTCCGGACTGGAGATTTGTTTTTAATGTCCCTACATGTCTGATTAAATCGTCAAAATATAAGGAAAATACTTTAAATATTTTAAATATGAGGGAAGAACAAACACTAAACTTGGTTAAGTTAATTATTTGACAAAATTTTTTGGCAAAAAAGGTAAACTACAGCTACAGGTTTTATTTTACTATGCAAAAAATGCATAGAGAAATACTAGTCCCGCACATGACATGCAGGAAAAAAAAGTAAGTTGTGCGCTTGATTTACTATTTTGTTCCCTCGATTTGCTAAATCGCGCGGACGATTTACTATTTCCTTACCTCGATTTGCTAAATCGCACGGGCGATTTACTATTTCGTTCCCTCGATTTGCTAAATCGCGCGGACGATTTACTATTTCCTTACCTCGATTTGCTAAATCGCACGGACGATTTACTATTTCCTTACCTCGATTTGCTAAATCGCACGGGCGATTTACTATTTCGTTCCCTCGATTTGCTAAATCGCGCGGACGATTTACTATTTCCTTACCTCGATTTGCTAAATCGCACGGGCGATTTACTATTTCGTTCCCTCGATTTGCTAAATCGCGCGGACGATTTACTATTTCCTTACCTCGATTTGCTAAATCGTACGGGCGATTTACTATTTCGTTCCCTCGATTTGCTAAATCGCGCGGACGATTTACTATTTCCTTACCTCGATTTGCTAAATCGTACGGGCGATTTACTATTTCGTTCCCTCGATTTGTCAAATCGCGCAGGCGATTTACTATTTCCTTACCTCGATTTGCTAAATCGCGCAGACGATTTACTATTTCGTTCCCTCGATTTGCTAAATCGCGCGGACGATTTACTATTTCCTTACCTCGATTTGCTAAATCGCACGGACGATTTACTATTTCCTTACCTCGATTTGCTAAATCGCACGGGCGATTTACTATTTCGTTCCCTCGATTTGCTAAATCGCGCGGACGATTTACTATTTCCTTACCTCGATTTGCTAAATCGCACGGGCGATTTACTATTTCGTTCCCTCGATTTGCTAAATCGCGCGGACGATTTACTATTTCCTTACCTCGATTTGCTAAATCGTACGGGCGATTTACTATTTCGTTCCCTCGATTTGCTAAATCGCGCAGACGATTTACTATTTCGTTCCCTCGATTTGCTAAATCGTGCAGGCGATTTACTATTTCCTTACCTTGGTTTGCTAAATCGCGCGAGCGATTTACTATTCCCTTACCTCAATTTGTTAAATCATGCATGCCATTTACTATTTCCTTACCTCAATTTGCTAAATCATGCACGCGATTTATTATTTCATTCCCTTGATTTGCTAAATCGTGCGGGCGATTTACTATTTCCTTACCTGGATTTGCTAAATCGCACGGGCGATTTACTATTTCGTTCCCTCGATTTGCTAACTCGTGCGGGCGATTTACTATTTCCTTACTTTGGTTTGCTAAATCGCGCGGGCGATTTACTATTTCCTTACCTTGGTTTGCTAAGTCGCGCGGGAGATATACTATTTCGTTCCCTCGATTTGCCAAGTCGTGCATGCGATTTACTATTTCCTTACCTCGATTTATAAATCGTGTGCACGGTTTAGCAGACTATTTTTTTCCCTGCATGTCATGTGCGGCGCTCCGTAAAAAAACAAAAAGCTGACCAGAAAAATCAAACATTGACTACAACATAATCAGTTATTAATATTTGGTTGGTTTTCTCTTGTTTTTGCCTGTGTTCATAATTTCTTTGTATGAGTCTGGCCAAAAATTATGTCCACAATTTGTCATGTTTCATTGTGTTATTATCACAAAAAAAACAATCGACTCCAAGCACAACTATGCAATATGATTACAAAATCTTTAATAATATTTGAATAAAGGGTGAAGATGTCATTTTTCCTCATCACTTTTGGCCACTACTGTATATTACTATTGTACTTTTCAAGTAATAATAATGTGTAAAAATATAATTGTATAAGAATATCACAGCTTTTTCATCCATGTTTTATCTAATAATAATTTCTATTACATCATAAAACAGAATGCAGAAAAAAATAAAACAAATTTTATAGGCAGAAGCTTTTTTAGTTGATTGATGATTTTCATTATATATTCATATATTTCAGCACTATGCTCTGGGAACATTCCTGTAGCTCCAGTCATTGATGATTTAATTTTTCCATGATCATTTTCTCCTGGTTTGGGAATGACAGCATCTCTCCTACTTCCTCCTCATTGCTTCCCCAAGTGTCCCGAACACCAGATTAGTGTCATTGACATGTAAATGTGCACGGTCACTCGTTTTTGCTGTTTAGTTCACTTTTTTAACTGAAGAGGAAGCTCTGAAATGAACAGCATGTTTTTATCATGCAATGAAGATCAAGGGAGATTCAGTTTCTCACGATACGAGTCTTTCAGTTCACCACTGGCCCCTAATAACCCAGCGAACAAAAACATGTTCTAAGAACGTTGTTATAACGTTCACATTAAGTTGTGAAAACATGCAAAATGTTTTAAAAATGTTCTAAGGAAACATTCCATTGTATCATTCTTCAAACACTGTGGGAATGTTACTTTTGAATAGCAACATTTAAAAAATGTTAGACGAACGTCCAATGAAGACATTTCAGAAATAAAATGTATTGATAATGTTTTTTGTGCTAATGTTTTGAGAACATTATTAAAGACCAGACTTTTAATGAACGTTTTATTAACGTTACTGGAAGAATGTTTGTTCATAATGTTGCGAGAACCTCTGAGAGCGTTCCCTGATCACACAGCTGCTTTACCTTGAAGTGTATTATTTTAGCGTAGGTCTCAGAAATGGACTCTGCGTAAAACGGCGTGGTTCCCAGCAGCATCTCGTAGGCGCAGACGCCCAGGGCCCACCAGTCGCAGTCGGTGCCGTAGCCGCCGCCGCCCTCCACCGCCCGCAGGATCTCTGGAGACAGATAGTCTGGAGTGCCGACAGCCACCGACGAGTGGACCTGCGGAATAAACGCACATGCATGAGCGCAGCCGGCCAATCGGACAGGACTGAATATAGGTTTGAGTTTGACAGTGGAGACAAACATCACCAGTCCATCATCCTCCAGACGGAGACAGGAGCCGAAATCACCCAACCGTGCGTGACCGTCTGCCGTCAGCAGGATGTTGTCAGGTTTAATGTCTCTACAGGAAGAGCACAGACACTGCTTCAATACTATCAAATATAAGTGTTTCATCAGCCTTTAAAACATCACATGCACTCAAACACAGACTGATGAATCAAGCAAGTGACTAGTGATTTATTTTCATGGCAAGAACAGGGTAAAACATATCATGTTTAGGTGAACTAGCCGTTGATCAGGTGATCGGAGCTTCAGTTAGTTCAGATACCTGTGCACATAACCCAGTCTGTGGACGGAGTCGATGGCCATCACCATCTCAGCCAGGTAGAACTGAGCCATATCCTCTGGGATACGATCACCGAACTTACTCAGCAGCGTCAGCAGGTCTCCGCCGACATAGTAATCCATGACCAGATACTTCAGAGCGGAAGAGAAGAAAGTACAAACTCACATAAGATGATAAACGAAGAAAACAGACTGTAAATCTGATTCATGAGCTCTGGGACAAAACAAGCCACAGAACTGACGAATAAACATTCATGTATGACGGAATCATTCTTTTCAACACTTGTTTTTGTGTGCATCTATGGATATTTTATGTGTAAACATCATACTTTTTCACTTATTTCGGTTAATCTTATACAACCAGGTGAGTAGTAGCACTGGACAAACAAGGCTGAAGGCGCGAAGAGATCTCTGGGCCGTTTCGAAGAATCGACAAACTGATTCAGTTGAGTGAGTGAGTCATTTGCGATCGATGCAAACTCGTGACTTTGATAATTCAGATCAGTTCGAGCGATTCACTAAGAACCGGTTCAAAAGAGCCATTCATACTCGAATCTGACATCACTTGTTATGATTCTAAACAGCAATATTGGTGGATGAACTGAGCTTTGTGAATCAGTTGAACCAATTGATTCGCAAAATGATTCACTAGCCGTGTCTAATACGTCATCGAGGAACGAGGATGTCTCATTTGCATTAAATCAGCTGAACAGCTGTGCTCAGAACATTCTGCTGTGTTTTACACAAGTGTTTTGTGTGGTGTCTCATGAATGAGCGAGACGTACGAGGTAATTGTCGTCCTGGAAAGCGTAATGCAGCTCAGTGATCCAGCGACGGTCTCCCTTCAGCAGAACCTCCCGCTCCTCCTGATAGCACGCGGTCTGAACGCACACAGGCCTCTTATCATCACAATGAAAGCTTTATGGAGAAGATAAACACTGGTTTTTGTTGTTCGCTGTGCGTTTACCTCTCCACGCTTCAGCATGTCCCATTTGTTCATGATCTTCAGCGCGTACACCTGCTGAGTGTTTCGCATCCGGGCCAGAGCCACCTGCGCATTCACACGTCAGTACATATTCATAATCATCAACAGAACCAACACAAACACTCTCACCTCGCTGAAGGTTCCTCGGCCGATCACCTTCAAGATGTCAAAGTCATCCCTGCTTATTCGAGTCTTCTTCACCTGTCTGACCAGAGGCTCCGCTGGCATTGGCAAGAGAAAAGAGTCAGCATAAAATCAACTAACAATATGGAATATTGCTGCGATTATATTATAAATGATTCATCGGTGCACATCATTATTTTAAATCCGAGTTCCTCGTTATCTTGAATCAGATTAACTTGGGTTTTTACTATGTCAAGTGCTTTGAGAAGCTTCTTTTAAAGGAACTGTATAAAATACATTTTAGCATTATTATTATGACTGCATCTTCTATCAAAGTGTCTGAAGACATACAGTGGATGCTCTTGCTTTCCTCTAGAATGATCTTCATATGAACCTGACTCATGCACATGTCCGTCTTCACGAGAGAACACCGGCACGTTCCCCTTTAAGAGAGCAGCTCAGAAATAGAACAGATGAATCTAAAAATAGCACGCACATGTTTGAGACTTTTTTAAGGCAAGTTTTCCAGTCTTGGACTTTGGCCGCTCTCGTCGCTGCAGGAATGTGAGCGAGACTAAGGCAACAGTGTAAACTGTTTTACTCTGGAGAACTTTCCACATTTCCAGCACAAAGGCATGTGACACAGCAACAGGAACTGGACAGCTTGACTTGTGTCCACGGATCTCACTCTGTGTGTGTGAGAGAGAGTGAGTGTTTGTGTGGGCATGTGTGTAATATATTTATTTATTTAAAGGGGAACTATTATGTCCTTTTCACAAGATGTAATATAAGTCTCTGGTGTCTCCAGAATGAGTCTGTGAAGTTTCAGCTCAAAATCCCCCACAGATCATTTATTATAGCTCGTCAAATTTGTCCCTATTTGGGTGTGAGCAAAAACACGTTTTTGTGTGTGTCCCTTTAAATGCAAATAAGCCGCTGCTCCCGCCTCCTTTCCAGAAGAGGGCGGAGCTTTAACAGCTCAACAACAACAAAGCTGGAGAATCTCACGCAGCCAAAATGAGGATTGTCAGTAACGGTGTTCAGCCTTACATTGTTCAAACCGGAGTCGACACTGATGGAGAGACTCAGGAAGAAGTTACAACTTTTAGGACGTTTCTGAATGGTTAGTGGATAAATTTATGTAGTTGCTGTGGAGTTGATTCAACTCATCCACTAGCATGTGCCGTCATGTTAATCTTTTGTGTTGAATTGACCCTCGTTTGTGAAGCAGTCCGGCGTAAAATGACGGCATGTCAACAACACTCTACTACAACAACTCTTCCTCTTCTCTAAAGCAGCTCAACATGGCCCCGCCCCCAAGAACACACAACAAAGGGGGCGGGGCCATATTTATGTAAATTTTAGGGTTAGTGATGTCACAAACCAGGGAAGAAGCTCATTGTAGTCCTTAAAAAGGAATTTCTGTAAAAGAAAATATCTCCCTTTGCATTGAACTTTGAGCGTCATAACTTGCAGATGTTGTTTATGCTCAAACAGCAACATTACACTCTGACTAAAGTTACAAAAAGTGAAATCATAATCAACCACCCCTTTAATGTGTCATTAATTGAAAATGTATTAAACAATGAATCGTCTTGGTTACTGATGTAACCCTTGTTCCCTGATGGAGGGAATGGGGACGTTATATCAACTGACAAATGGGGTCTCACTTGGGAGCCCCAATCATCTCTGAGTTTTAGAAAATTGGCCAATGGAATTATTGAGTGGAATTTGCATGCCAAGCCACTCCCCCATACATACGTGTATATAAGATGGTGACTTGCATCCACTCATTCAGGTTTACGCTGAGGAATATACGCATTCAGCGGGGTGGTTCAGGGTTGTGGCAGGGGGGACATAACATCTCCATTCCCTCCATCAGGGAATGAGGGTTACATCAGTAACCAAGATGTTCCCTATCTGTCAGTCACTACAACATTATGTCAACTGACAAATGGGGTCCCTATGGAAAGCGCCACACGCTGTTACAAGTGTTGGAGATGCAGAAGCTGGAAAGCTGTAGCCAGCACCCCATGAAAGCCCAAGTAATAGTCCTCCCTGCCAACGGGGTAGAAGGAACAGGGCTTGCCATAGAGACGGTCGTAGCTGCTGTTCCTGTTTCACGGGAAAAGAGCTTCGGTTCTCAATTCCCATTTTTCAGCCATGACCCGTGTTATTAATGCTGGGGACATGTACCAAGTCCAATTAAGAGGGACACTACGGAGGCCGCTTCCTACCCGTAGGGAGGAGCATGTGGAAATACACATATGGACTGACACGTGGGGCAGTGCTACATATGGAAAGATCTCTGCGGTAGGTCCTGCCTAGACAGGGATGGAACTACTATAGACACAGAGACAGGGCACGGCTTGAATTGGGATTGGTACTCCAAGGCAATGGCATCCACTATCCAGTGGGCCAACTTCTGCTTGGAGACAGCCGTCCCCTTCTGTTGACCTCCAAAGCAGACAAAGAGCTTCTCAGAACTTCTGCATAAGGTCCACGTAAACACGCAGGGCGCGAACTGGACACAGCAATGCAAGGGGTGGGTCTGCCTCCTCCAGGAGCAGCGCTTGCAAGTTCACCACCTGGTCCTGAAAAGGAGTAGTGGGAACTTTGGGCACGTATCCAAGCTGGGGTCTCAGGATGACTTGAGAAGTGGCCGGCTCGAACTCAAGGCATGATTCACTGACCGAAAATCCCTCTTGATGAAAGTGAGCGGGGTCAGTGAGCTGTAAGATAGTTGAGAATGCAAATACCCACTTCCCTTAGCGGGACAAGGGCAGCCTCTGCGACTTTGGTAAAGATGCAGAGAGACAGGGACAGCCCAAAGGAAGGGGAGGACCTTGTACTGTGAATGCGTAGGGCTGTAAAACCGTGTCATCATCTCGGCTGGAGGGACAGGCTCTATTGTGTCCTTCGCCAGCAGGACCGCAATCTCCACGCGCAGGACAGGGGCGTCTTTGCCTGCCAGCGAGGTAAAGAAGATGCTGCTGGTCCTGGGGGCATGCCTGACGAACTGAATCGCACAGTCAAGTCTGATTGTTCGCGAGAGCCAGCAGGATGGGCTGGGAAGCGCTAGCCAGGCTCCATGCGAGCGGCACCAAGGGGACAACTGACGTACCCGTGGAGGGGCAGCTAGGGGGGAAGTGTAGTGAAGTAGTGCAAAGTAGAGGCAGTGAGTGTTACCTGGCTCCAAGGATCCCACGAAGGGATGGCCAGAGATGTGTGAGGAGGCAACACATCCTCAAATTGTGACCTCTTGACTCGTGGCGAATGATTCCACCCGACCCTCCTCTGGGGGAAAGGAGCGGTGCATTAACCACCTCCTGGTCAAGAGCAGCTCCCCTCATCTCTGGGCTGCCCGTATCAGAGGCAACAGAAGTTTGGAGGGTTTAGCAGCCTGAGGGATGGGCTGCGTCGCCTTCCTGTGGATGTGCTTTATTGCCTCTGTCTGCATATGGACTGCCGAGAACTGCTGGGCGATCCTCACCCGAAGAGCCAAATGACACGCTGGGTAACATCAATGGAGACTCTAGCCTTCACGAGGAAGGAGAGTGTGCAGTGTTAGACAGCAAACATGGCCATCAGATGAAGACAGGAAAAGACCACACAGAAACACACAGACGTAAAGTCATCTTTAAAAAGACGCTCACCGTCCATGTTGCTCTTTTAGGGAAACTTTTTTTATGCTGAAGCGCCCAGGGGAGAAACTTATCTAGGGGGCTACATTTATCTGTGCACTGTGTTCGCTGGCGAAACAATGCTAAACGTGCCTTAAAATGCACCACTGCTGAATGCGCCTTCCAGCCAAGAGAGATCCCTTCTGAAACTCTTTTAAGTTTTTTTAGCAGGTGATTGGAAAGAGCTATTGCTGTGCGCAACCACTTGGCTCAGAAGCAAAAATCTGAATGAGTGGATGCCTGCCGCCATCTTATATACCCATATGCACGGGGGAGTGGCTTGGCATGCAAACTCCACTTACCAATTCCACTGGCCATTTTTCTAAAACTCAGAGGTGATTGGGGCTCCCAAGTGAGACCCCATTTGTCAGTCGACATGACGCTGTAGTGACTGACAGATGGAGAACTGTAGTTGCCTTGACAATTTTATAGGCTCAGGAGGCCTTGTGCATTTACTGAACAAATTAATATTGTCAAAACAGAGTAGCGTGGAGTTACTCAATAGGAAAAATCTGAATGCATTAAAATTGAAGTATATATATATTTATTCATACAGTTTGCTACTTTCCACTGTGTACATATGAGAATTAGCTATAACACAACACTGACCAGCATCATTTGCATTATCTGTGTCCTCTGATCATCCTGTGTGTTCGCATTTGTTTTGATTTTCATAGATGAGATTAGAGTATTTTAATATTCCTCTATAGAATGTATATTTTTGTTCTCACTGCCTCTGTCAGGATGTGTGTGTGTGTGTGTGTGTGTGTGTCAAATAGACCAGACACCTGAAGCTCACTCCACTGTCTGTGAGTTTTTACATGTGACATCACTTCCTGTGTCATCGCCCTGTTCCACAGATGATATGGAACGTTCAATATGGATCTCGTCACTCCCTTCCTGCTGTTCACTGTTTCCCTCCCGTGAATCAACAGTCTGGCAGCAGCATAAATGGAAATCTGTCTCCAACAGAGACACTCAAAACAGCCTGTCTGTCTCTCTCCGGCTGCTCATGAACAAACGCAGGCCATGTAGGGTGTGACCAGATGAGTGTCAACACACTGCCACTGTGTGTGTGTGTGTGTGTGTGTGTGTGTGTGCGTGTATGTGTGTGAATGTTGTGTTGTGTGCAACAACTGAATTCTATAAGTGTCATTTTAATGCCACAGTGACACACACACATGCACAAGATCATTAAAGGGACAGTTCACCTAAAAATATAAATTCTGTCATTTCATTCCAAACCCACGCTACTCTTCTCCATAAACTTATAGTGAGTGGAAACAAATGCTTTAAAAATGACTAAAGAGTGTCACGAAAGTATGAAAACATTGAAAAGGTCTTTTAAAGTTATACAATAGTTAGTGAGTACTTCGGTATATTCAAATATGCCGTGTCACCATTGGTCATATGACACGAGAGAACCAATTGCATTCATGTGTGATGCAACTTTAAAAGACACTTAATATTCAGTAATATTATTAATTTGACTGCACTGACACTTTCAGATGAGAACAAAACATGAACTGAATTGAGATGAATAATGACACTATCATCCCAGTGCACAGGGAACGTTCTCAGAACGTTCTAGCAAGGTTCTCTCAAAGTTATAAACAAACATTCTTCCAAATGTTTGTTCAAAGTTATCTGGTCTTTAATAACATTAGCACAAAAATGTCATTTATACATTGTTTATATGACGTTTTAGTTGGATGTTTGTCTAACGTTTTTTAAATGTTACTACATGTATTTAAAAGTAACGTTCTCATAATGTCCAACAAAATGGAATGTTGCCTTATTGTTTGCATAACCAAGAAAAAAAGTTTTAAAACATTTAAAAAACTGGACTTTTTTGGTGAACTGTCCCTTTAAACCAGTGATCACATGACTTCCATGACCTTGTGCCCCCTGTCAACACTACACAGACTTGTCAAACAGACTGAACACACACAGAGGAAGATAAAGATGAAGATGAGCTACTGACCCCACTGCAGGAAGCGCTGCACGTGTTTCTCTCTGGCCAAAGCGGACGAGCTGAACTCCTGATAAACTCCCACCAGCAGGTCCAGCAGCGTCTGCAGGCCAACAGGGCCTTTGGCGTGATCCTCCGCGCTCCCGTCCGGCTCCTTCAGATGAGCGGCCCCTGTGGGCCCGGGGCCCGTGGACATGGCGGCGCTCCTGAGGAGATCCGGCTCATCCGCAGCCCTGCTCCATGAGTCTGTCTGTCTGTGTGTCCGTGTGTTTCTCCAGCAGCAGAACCTCCAGCTCCAGCCCTTTTTTGGTGTGTCGCTCAGTCTGTCTGTCTCTCTCTCTCTGCTGTGTGTGTGAGTGTGTGTGCTATTGTGTTTTGTGGCTCATGTCTTTTTATTACTCTGCTATCAAACTCACGTCACTCAGAGCTTCTCTAAATGCAGAAGTTGGTCAGTTTGTTCAAATTAAGTTTAACTCTTTCATGTCTGTTTCTTCTAAAACTCACTGTGGTGGTTGCTCTCTGTGTGTCTGTCTGTCTCTCCTCCTCTTCTGCTCTTCTCTTCCTCTGTTTATTCATGTGGGTGTCTCTGCAGACAGAATATTTATTTTTACGCAGTGTCCATAATGACACACTGTGAAAAAAATCATCCATATTCAGTATCTGTCTTGCATTTCAGTAAAAAATATCAAATAATCTTTAAAACAAAATAAATTCACTTACACCTGACTGTTGTGACAGTTTTTACATGCTAAATATATATCTATAAAGTAAAGGAGTTTTTGCAGTGCAAACTAGTCTGTCAATACGGAACATTAACACTGTTCATGAGGGAATCAGGTTTGGGATTATTTGTGAAAAGACTGTATTTGAGTGCAATGTGTTGACAATAGCAAACCAGCCACCAAACAGGCCTGTATGAGAGATCTGTGTGATAATGTGTGGTCTGTCTCCCTCTAGTGGTGTGTCAGTCACAAACACAAACCTTTACTCACAAACACAACCAGCAACATGTGACGTGGGAGGGGAAGGAGAGGATGTTAAACTTTTATATATATGTAATAAGATAGATGAGCAGTTCCTGAAGGAAATACTGGCGTGGCAGTAGAGGAATAATGTCACAGTGATGATCCAGAACAAGAGAAGAGACTAAAGAGAGAAGGAGAACCAGTAGATGTGAGCAGCTGAAGCACCATGACTGGCATCCATACGGCATTATCACTGGCATTAATCATGACATCCTCACTGCATTCATTATGTCATTATCACTGCATTCATTATGTCATTATCACTGCATTCATTATGTCATCACCACTGGCATTAATCATGACATCATCGCTGCATTCATTATGTCATCACTACTGGCATTAATCATAACATCATCACTGCATTCATTATGTCATCATCACTGGCATTATTAATGACATCACCACTGCATTCATTATGTCATTATCACTGCATTCATTATGTCATCACCACTGGCATTAATCATGACATCATGTCATCACTACTGGCATTAATCATGACATCATCACTGCATTCATTATGTCATCATCACTGGCATTATTAATGACATCATCACTGCATTCATTATGTCATCACTACTGGCATTAATCATGACATCATGTCATCACTACTGGCATTAATCATGACATCATCACTGCATTCATTATGTCATCATCACTGGCATTATTAATGACATCACCACTGCATTCATTATGTCATCATCACTGGCATTAATCATGACATCATCACTGCATTCATTATGTCATTATCGCTGCATTCATTATGTCATCATCACTGGCATTAATCATAACATCATCACTGGCATTCATTATGTCATCATCACTGGCATTATTAATGACATCACCACTGCATTCATTATGTCATCACCACTGACATTAATCATGACATCATCACTGCATTCATTATGTCATCACCACTGGCATTAATCATGACATCATCACTGCATTCATTATGTCATCATCACTGGCATTAATCATGACATCATCACTGCATTCATTATGTCATCACCACTGCATTCATTATGTCATCACCACTGGCATTAATCATGACATCATCGCTGCATTCATTATGTCATCATCACTGCATTCATTATGTCATCACCACTGGCATTAATCATGACATCATCGCTGCATTCATTATGTCATCACCACTGGCATTAATCATGACATCACCACTGACATTAATCATGACATCGTCGCTGCATTCATTATGTCATCATCACTGCATTCATTATGTCATCACCACTGGCATTAATCATGACATCATCGCTGCATTCATTATGTCATCATCACTGCATTCATTATGTCATCACCACTGGCATTAATCATGACATCATCGCTGCATTCATTATGTCATCACCACTGGCATTAATCATGACATCATCACTGCATTCATTATGTCATCATCACTGCATTCATTATGTCATCACCACTGGCATTAATCATGACATCATCACTGCATTCATTATGTCATCATCACTGCATTCATTATGTCATCACCACTGGCATTAATCATGACATCATCGCTGCATTCATTATGTCATCACCACTGGCATTAATCATGACATCATCGCTGCATTCATTATGTCATCACCACTGACATTAATCATGACATCATCACTGCATTCATTATGTCATCACCACTGGCATTAATCATGACATCATCACTGCATTCATTATGTCATCACCACTGGCATTAATCATGACATCATCGCTGCATTCATTATGTCATCACCACTGGCATTAATCATGACATCATCACTGCATTCATTATGTCATCACCACTGGCATTAATCATGACATCATCGCTGCATTCATTATGTCATCACCACTGGCATTAATCATGACATCATCGCTGCATTCATTATGTCATCACCACTGGCATTAATCATGACATCATCGCTGCATTCATTATGTCATCACCACTGGCATTAATCATGACATCATCACTGCATTCATTATGTCATCATCACTGCATTCATTATGTCATCATCACTGGCATTAATCATGACATCATCGCTGCATTCATTATGTCATCACCACTGGCATTAATCATGACATCATCACTGCATTCATTATGTCATCATCACTGCATTCATTATGTCATCACCACTGGCATTAATCATGAAATCACCACTGGCATTAATCATGACATCATCGCTGCATTCATTATGTCATCACCACTGGCATTAATCATGACATCATCGCTGCATTCATTATGTCATCACCACTGGCATTAATCATGACATCATCGCTGCATTCATTATGTCATCACCACTGGCATTAATCATGACATCATCACTGCATTCATTATGTCATCATCACTGCATTCATTATGTCATCATCACTGGCATTAATCATGACATCATCGCTGCATTCATTATGTCATCACCACTGCATTCATTATGTCATCACCACTGGCATTAATCATGACATCATCGCTGCATTCATTATGTCATCACCACTGGCATTAATCATGACATCATCGCTGCATTCATTATGTCATCACCACTGGCATTAATCATGACATCATCACTGCATTCATTATGTCATCATCACTGCATTCATTATGTCATCACCACTGGCATTAATCATGACATCATCACTGCATTCATTATGTCATCACCACTGCATTCATTATGTCATCACCACTGGCATTAATCATGACATCATCACTGCATTCATTATGTCATTACCACTGCATTCATTATGTCATCACCACTGGCATTAATCATAACATCCTCACTGCATTCATTATGTCATCACCACTGGCATTAATCATAAAATCATCACTGCATTCATTATGTCATCACCATTGGCATTAATCATAACATCACCACTGCATTCATTATGTCATCACCACTGGCATTAATCATGACATCATCACTGCATTCATTATGTCATCACCATTGGCATTAATCATAACATCACCACTGCATTCATTATGTCATCACCACTGGCATTAATCATGACATCATCACTGCATTCATTATGTCATCACCATTGGCATTAATCATAACATCCTCACTGCATTCATTATGTCATCACCACTGGCATTAATCATAACATCACCACTGCAGTCATTATGTCATCACCACTGGCATTAATCATGACATCACCACTGCAGTCATTATGTCATCACCACTGGCATTAATCATGACATCACCACTGCAGTCATTATGTCATCACCACTGGCATTAATCATGACATCACCACTGCAGTCATTATGTCATCACCACTGGCATTAATCATGACATCACCACTGCATTCATTATGTCATCACCACTGGCATTAATCATGACATCATCACTGCATTCATTATGTCATCACCATTGGCATTAATCATAACATCCTCACTGCATTCATTATGTCATCACCACTGGCATTAATCATAACATCACCACTGCAGTCATTATGTCATCACCACTGGCATTAATCATAACATCATCACTGCATTCATTATGTCATCACCACTGGCATTAATCATGACATCATCACTGCATTCATTATGTCATCATCACTGCATTCATTATGTCATCACCACTGGCATTAATCATGACATCATCGCTGCATTCATTATGTCATCACCACTGGCATTAATCATGACATCATCACTGCATTCATTATGTCATCATCACTGCATTCATTATGTCATCACCACTGGCATTAATCATGACATCACCGCTGCATTCATTATGTCATCATCACTGCATTCATTATGTCATCACCACTGGCATTAATCATGACATCATCACTGCATTCATTATGTCATCATCACTGCATTCATTATGTCATCACCACTGGCATTGATCATGACATCATCACCACTGCATTCATTACAGTCATTACTCAAGCGGCGTGTCCTGCATGTGTCGGTGTGTGTGAGTGTGTGTTCAGCGTGTCAGGCCTTGTGCAGGAAGTGAGGTGTAACATGAACCTTTAATCTCCAGAGACGCTAATCCTGTTCTCTACCTGCTAATTCTCATCAGAGGGACAGAACACACACACACACACACACACAGGTGAGAGGCAGACAGGAGGACGTGTCCGTTTACTGAACGCTGAACAAACGCTGTGGAAACTGAACACAGAAGAAGAGGACAGACTGAGCGACTCGACCTGAACTCAAAACCTCACAGGTGAAACTCTTTTACATACACACTCAAAAAAACTTAGAAGTACATAGTACATATGATATTTATTCATTATCATGGCATATATCAAAAAGTACCTTGGATGTTACCATCACCACAGTTAAACAATGACTTTACTCTGTGAGTGGACAGAGAGTGTGTGTGATATACGAGACATGAAACAGCACAAACACTAGAGCACAGAATAACATCACTGATCAATCACAATCCAGAATTTCTGAGCAACATGTGATCGACTGTGATGTTTGTACTGGTTCTGCTGACAGTGTTCAGACTCCAGTAACTCAGCGATCGTCCTGCTGTGTCATTCAGACTCTCAGTGACGCATGAAAACCTGTTCCCTCATTAAGATCTTACAGGGATTAAAGCTCCTTCTCTAACGGACTTAATGCAAACACACACAGCATACGTGTGAAGTAGTGAAGGTTGTCATTCGACAGTTTGTGCAGGTTTTAAAGCATCTTCCCAACTAACAAAAATATGTTCTAAAAATGTTTTGCGTTTTGTTCTTTGAATGTTCTAAATGTTCTAAAAACATTTATTTTCTTGGTTATGTGAATGTTAAGGGAGCATTTCATTTTATCATTCTTCAAACATTATGGGAATGTTACTTTTGAACGTTCTCTGAATGATCTGAAACAAGTAGTAATATTTAAAAAACGTCCAACTAAAGATAACGTTTTTGTGCTAACGTTTTGAGAAGATTATGAAAGACCAGATAACGTTCTATTAACATTACTTTGAGAGAACCTTGCCAGAACATTCCCTGTTGGCTGGGTTTATATACTGCAGAAGTGACACGTACGCTCAGGCGGCATACTGTATATACCACAAAAGTTCATTTATACAGCGTGTTTAATGCAGCACAGAAGTGTGTATTTACACTGGAATCAATGAATCATGCTTGAATGTCATATTTTTGCAGCTTTACATGCATCAGCTCAGCTGTGTAAATACACCTTTAGTGGTGTGTCTTTGTTCTTGGATGAGTAGAGAGTAACTGTATGACTCTGTGCATGTGTGTGTGTGTGTGTGTGTAGTGTAATGTCCAAAGGTCCACAGGACTCCAGCATGGAGCAGCTTCAGAGGAGAGGAGAACACACGTCATATCAGGTACTCATCACACATATTAAAGACGGATATTTTTAAGACCAATTATTATTATTTTTTTTACAATCTATTTCTGCTTTTTGCGTTATGAAAATAATATTCCACACAGGCAAGCTTTATTGTTTTTAGGTCAATTGCTCTATTTCACCATCATATGTATGAGCAAATTTGCAAACTTTTGGAACTTCACTACAGTAAAAATCTACACTTCTCTAAGTTGAAACATAAAGGAATTATTTACCACGTATTTGGGACTGATTGCTGTCATTTTGTGTCAGGTATTTTTATGCTTATAAAATATACATTTAGATATTTATTCCAGTTTTTTTTTTTTTTTTTCAGCATACAGGCCTACAAAATGAGTCACCAAGATTTGATCCACTCAGAAAAGCTTATAATCCATATAATGTTTAAAGTGCCCCTATTATGCTATTTTAAATGTTTCTAATGTTGTTTAGAGTCTCCTACAACAGGTTCACATTCATCCAAGATCAAAAACACTTTAATTTTCTCATAATATCCACTGCAGCATCAGCTCTTTTCTCTCAGTGTCTGAAACGCTTTGATCAACGATTCGGTCTCTCTAAACCCCGCCTTTCTGAGAGCTGCTGTGCTCTGATTGGTCAGATGGCCCAGTCTGCAGCGATTGGTTGGAAACCAAACACTCATTAGCATATCTAAAGTTCAGCTCTTCCTCTATTACTGACGACTCGTTTCAGCAGTTCAGATTTGCTTCTTTCTTTTAGGAGACAATAACTTTATTACAGACTACATGAAATTTAATATTTGAAAAAGCAGAATAGGAGCACTTTTGAGCATGTTTGACAAGCGGTGTTGTTTTCTGCTGAACACATGATGGTGTAATTCTTCAGAGAGCCACAAGAGGACGCCATTGATCAGTACTTTTAACCCATACCTGCAGATTTTCCCCGAGCTGTCGGAGCAGATGAAGGGCGCGGCGCGGCTGAAGGAGCGTCTGCCGTCGATCGTGGTGGAGCCGTCGGAGGAGAGCGGAGAACAGAACTCCGTCGTCGATGAGGAGGAGGAGGAGGAAGATCCTTTCCAGGACCGCTGTGACCCCGCCGGCAGCGGTCAGGAGGAACAGGCTGATGTGGACAGGTCAGTACCGGCGTTACACCGAATTGCGTTACCTGTCGTTGAACACCAGCCAGTGTCGTTCATATCCATCTACATCATTTACCATAGTAATGAGCTACAGGAATAAAATTTATTAACTTTGATTGTCCATACATTTTTGAATAAGGTAAACCTCCTTCTTCTTCGTCTGTTCCAGAGTTCCTCGTTTTAAACGTTCATCGATACCTTGTATTCAGATCGACTACAGCAGACTGACTCCGCCCCCTTCGCCCACATCATCACGCGCAGCTCCGCCCTGTTTGCGCAGCTGAGAGACGAACAGCAGATCAGAGGATGAGAAACATCAGCACAACTGAAGCATAAAAACGTGATTTAAACCTAGCTAAAGGTTTAAATGAAAAGTTTTAGGATTTTGAAAAATTGTGCTGTATTTCTGTGACTAATCAAAGGAAAGTAAATGAGTGATCACATGACTCTTTGTACAGACGGCCAGATTGAAGCTCTTTGGATGAATGTGTTAGTTATATAATATATAATATTTCACTGCAGTTGTGACGCTGATAAAAAATTAGAAAGATGCAAAATAAAAGCATCTTCTTCCATGGCGCTAGCAACGCCAAGGTCATGGGTTCGATTCTCAGGGAAATGTGTAGGACTTTCAATGCAATGTAAATCCATTTGGATACAAGCATCTGCCAAATGCATGAATGTAAATATAAATTTCTCTGCTGGTCTCAGACTAAAAACACTTCTGATAAGAGAGAAATTTAAAGTATTTAAACTGCAAAAACATGATGTTCTTCCTCAGTGTTTCTGTCTTGTTTTCCAGCACAAATACCTGAACATTCTTAAATCAATTTTTTCAAGATTTAAAGTAAAAGACTTGTTTTATGAAAAATGCATCAAAATGAAGTGAGTTTGTGTTTAAAACGAACAAATATCTGCCAATGGGGTCACAAATATAATCTTTATTTTCTTCTAATCAAGTTTATTTTTCTGACGACATTGGCAGATATTTGTTCTTGTTTTAAGCACAAACTCACTTCATTTTGATGCATTTCCAAAAAACAAAATCAAAAACAGACTTAACCCTTTTGTTTTTTTAGATTTTTTTGTTTCATTGGAATGGTACGAAGGTTTTTGCTCTTGCTGTGTGAACACAAAAATCATGGACATGATTCGAAAAGGCTCAATGGTCCTGAAAAAATTTGTCACACTTGTGCTCCTCGCGGTCAAAAATGAGCGCATTGGAAACGAATATGAAATTAATTTCATCTAGTGGAAGCGTTTGGTACTGCGCCCAAACAAAATCTGACTGAAAGCTCATTTTTTGAGATATAAACCTCAAATTTGGTGCACAACTTGTTTAGATTTATGACTTTGATTTCCCCCCAGTTTTAGAGTAAAACATGTTTTGGAAAATATATATTTCATATAAAAATTACAAATAGTATTTTTATGCATAATATTAAACTTAAACTTTCACTTTTTTCACTTCAGCAATAATCTGCCAAGTGTCTTCTTTAAAAGGAGACCAAACTTCAGTCTGTGATCCAAAACATTCAAGATTTACCACAGTTTAAGTTGGAAATGTCATTTTCAGCTCTATGCTCAAAAAGTAAATAAATAGATTATAACTACTGCATAAATGTAATTTAGTGCCATAAAATCTCCTAAAAACGCACAATATTAAATAAAAAGAAGAAAACAAGACAGAGGAAGAACATCATGTTTTTCAGTGCACGAGTGAGGATGAATAAAGTGTATTATAAGTGCAGATGACTGTTAGAATCACAGTCTGCCTTGATGTTTAAGCCGAAGGTTTGAGTTGTTGTTGATCTCCATCTAGTATTTTTTCAGTTTGTTTTTAATTTTGCAGAGTACTTTCTGAATGATGCAGACTCACATGATTTTGCTCAATAAAAGCCATTTTAATGTCTGACACTGGATTTGTGTAACTTTGTGGATTTCTGGATTTGTGTTTCTGGCCATAACAATAAAACACCAGGTTTGATTACTAGGAAATGCATGAACTTGTGTGTAAGGCAGTGTGTGTTCCTCGCATGAGCGCAGGGGGCAGTACAACACAAGCACAGCAAGAATCTTCATCATGTTAAATAAGAGCCTGATCAGATATTCAGATGGTAGATTGTGTTAACCGTCAGAAGCCAAGCATGCACAATAAAAACTAAAGCGTTTCGAAATGAAGCCAATAACGAAACACTGCGAGCAGGACGGAGAGATCAGCAGATTTTATCCTCCATCATCAGTTGTGTTGTAGACTAAACATCTCATGACTGCAGGCCGTGTTTCCATCGCTCACATTCCAGAGATCTGCACCAGACTTTAACCATTCACAACCAAACCACCCATAACTCCATCTGACTGTCCTCTGTTGTGTTTTTTATATTTAGATTTTAATTTATGACAACATAACTTCTCTGGGAACAACAATTATCTTGTTTAGAAATGTCAATATGTTTTGTTTAAATTAGTTATATATTATATATATTTATGTGATTTAATTATTCATCAGAGAGGAATAATTTGGTGATTTTAAAATGTAATCTCTGTTTGCTTGTGTTGTGGAAGAGAATGTATTTCTGATACTGGCAGGCTGATGCTAAAGTCAAACTGTCAATCATCGACCAGGCCCCTCCCCTTTTAGCAGTGAGGGCGGAGTTACAGAGTGAGTGACTCCATCTGTCTCTGTTCACACTGGAACACCAGCACACTAGACAGTGAACACTGTGCACTACCTAGTGCCTACTATACAGTTAAATTATACATTTAAATTGTTGTATCATATGTCACCGCCTACAGTGTAAAACTGGCAACCTGAAATTTTTACCTTCAAGATCAATTTCTACCTAATTTAAGCCTCAAATAAGGTTTATCTGGTTCATCTGAAGGTTTATCTGAACGTTATCTGGTCTCCAAAATGTTATTTATACATCGTTCGTGGAACATTTTTTTACGCTTTAGTTGTTTTTTAAATGTTGCAACTTGTTTCAGAACGTTCAGAGAACATTCCAAAGTAACGTTCCCATAATGTTTGAAGAATGATACAATGGAATGTTCCCTTAACGTTCACATAACCAAGAAAAAACGTTTTAAAAACTGGACATTTTGAACATCCAGAGAAATAACATTTTTATAACTTAATGGGAATACTAGGAAACATTATTTAAACAAGTTTTTGTGATCTGGGACTACAGCACACACATATAGAGTATGGAAGCATGTGATTCTGTCTCTCTTTTCCTCTGGCTGAGATCCCAGATCCTGGTATGTGCCCGTCTAACTGGAGCAGGAACAGTGTGTGTTTGTACACTATCAGACGGAGAGGTGACTGTTGTTCTGGAGGTCTGGAGAATCTCATCAGCGCTGTGAGCAGAAATAGGTCAGACGTGCCGCTGGAGAACTCTCCGTTTGTTTCATCTGTGAGATCACGTCTCCTCTAATGGAGTCCAGATGTGCTGCGGGAGCGGCTAATACGCCTCTTTCTCCTCTAATTCCTTCGTCTTCCTCTCCTGCTCACTCTTGCTCTCACAGGAAATGCTCCAGGTTCTTGGCCCTGAAGGGAACGTGCCTCTGTAACCACCTCCAGATGGAGCACACACACACACACACACACACACACACACACACACACAGAGTTTAGTGTGCACTGCACGGCTGCGTCCAAACTCACTGCTCTCCATCCGTTCCTCTTCATCTCTCCTGCTGAAACCACCGACATGATCCTGCACCAATTCACAATACTGGATTTGGCTGGTTTGTGCTGGTTAGTGGCTGTACAGATGGTTTACCAGAATGTTCAAAAGAACCAAGGATGATTTACTGGTTAAAAATCAAAAAATGATTTCTTGTTTTCCAGCACAAATATCTAAACATTAAATCAAGATACATTTACTGGAGAAGCAAAATGACTGAAGATATTGAGTCTTATTTAATGAAAAAAATTATCAAAATGAAGTGAGTTTGTGCTTAAAACAAGAACAAATATCTGATAATGGAGTCAGAAAAATAATCTTGTTTTCCCTTTGAATTAAGTTGATTTTTCTGACCCCACGGGCAGATGTTTGTTTTAAGCATAAACTCACTTAAAGTTGCAGTAAACAATTTCTGAGAAACCCAGCTGAAAGTGGATCGGACCGAGGGCCACAACACATGTAGCCAATCAGCAGTAAGAGGCGTGTCCACTCGTGAGGGGGGAGGTGCCTGTGTTACATAGCATGTTTGTGAATTTGGGGGCGGAGCTATCAAGATAGAAGTGTGATCCTTTTGGGTAGGAGCGTGTTTGTTTTGGTGATTTTAAATATCAACAGCGTTTCTCAGAAATTGCTTTCCTGCACCTTTAAAGACATAATATCTGAAGTCATGATGTTTCTCCAGTAAATGTATCTTGATTAATGAAAAAACAATCTGTTTACAAAAACTAATCCCAACTAACAAGAATATGTTCTAGGAACGTTTTGCTAACTTCTGGAGCCCCACACACGACACGCAGGAAAAAAATAAGCTAAATCGTGCGCACAATTTATTCATTTGTTCCCTCGATTTGCAAAATCATGCGCACGATTTAGCAAATCGAGGGAACGAAATAGTAAATCGTGCGCACGCTTTAGCAAATCGAGGGAACGAAATAGTAAAACGTGCGCACGCTTTAGCAAATCGAGGGAACGAAATAGTAAAACGTGCGCACGCTTTAGCAAATCGAGGGAACGAAATAGTAAATCGTGCGCACGCTTTAGCAAATCGAGGGAACGAAATAGTAAAACGTGCGCACGCTTTAGCAAATCGAGGGAACGAAATAGTAAAACGTGCGCACGCTTTAGCAAATCGAGGGAACGAAATAGTAAAACGTGCGCACGCTTTAGCAAATCGAGGGAACGAAATAGTAAATCGTGCGCACGCTTTAGCAAATCGAGGGAACGAAATAGTAAATCGTGCGCACGCTTTAGCAAATCGAGGGAACGAAATAGTAAAACGTGCGCACGCTTTAGCAAATCGAGGGAACGAAATAGTAAATCGTGCGCACGATTTAGCAAATCGAGGGAACGAAATAGTAAATCGTGCGCACGCTTTAGCAAATCGAGGGAACGAAATAGTAAAACGTGCGCACGCTTTAGCAAATCGAGGGAACGAAATAGTAAATCGTGCGCACGCTTTAGCAAATCGAGGGAACGAAATAGTAAATCGTGCGCACGCTTTAGCAAATCGAGGGAACGAAATAGTAAATCGTGCGCACGCTTTAGCAAATCGAGGGAACGAAATAGTAAATCGTGCGCACGATTTAGCAAATCGAGGGAACGAAATAGTAAATCGTGCGCACGCTTTAGCAAATCGAGGGAACGAAATAGTAAAACGTGCGCACGCTTTAGCAAATCGAGGGAACGAAATAGTAAATCATGCACACGCTTTAGCAAATCGAGGGAACGAAATAGTAAATCATGCGCACGCTTTAGCAAATCGAGGGAACGAAATAGTAAATCGTGCGCACGCTTTAGCAAATCGAGGGAACGAAATAGTAAATCATGCGCACGCTTTAGCTAACCCTAACCCTAACATTTCTGAATGTTCTCTAAACGTCCTGTTTTTTAAATGTTTTAAAAACATTTTTTCTTGGTTATGTGAACGTTAAGAAAACATTCCATTCTTCAAACATTATGGGAACGTTACTTTTGAATGTTGTCTGAACGTTCCGTAACATTTAAAAAAACTTTAGATGAACATCCAACTAAACCGTTCCATGAACAATGCATACAGAACGCTTTGAGAACATTATTAAAGACCAGATAACGTTCTATTAACGTTACTGGAAGAACGTTTGTTCATAACTTTGAGATTACGTTCCCTGTTTGCTGGGATAGAGTATCAGTGATACTAAAATAACACTGCTGAGAGAGAACGAAGTCATCTGTAGAGACTCAAACTATGTAAACTCCCAGAATTCATCCAGCAGGCCGTCCGTCCCGCACACGGATCTGTCAATGGCCCACTGTTTCAGTCACATTAATGGAATGGAGCGAGAAGATGGTTCTGCTCCAGCTGGAGCTCATTATTGTGCGTCTCCTCTGAGATGAAGAAGTGTTTATGTGAACGTACCGCAGCTTCACTGTTCAAGAAACGCACAAGGCAGAAATGCCGCTGAACTCTGACACAGCAAACACTGATGCTTTCACAATCTCTCCAAATAAACATTCCTGCCGTTTCACAAGCACTTTCCCTTCGCAGAGGATTGAACAGGAGATCAAATCATACATCAGCAAAACTCAGGAATCTCTACAGTTACCGCACAACAGTCATTTGGATCTTTAAAGTTGGCATGAAATGAAAATTCACCATATTTAATTTTTAAATGCCTATTATAGATCTTTGTGAAGAATTAATCTGTGCATGTTTTATTTTTTTTGACCTCGTAATGTTAAATTCAAACTAGATCTTCCAGTGATTATAGGATTCTCCAATCATTTAGTGCGCTTAAACTCCGCCCCTGCCAGCTCACGCTCATCTGCATAAACTGTTGAGAGCCACGCCCACATCGCAACAGTCAATCAACAATCAATGCATAGAATACATTGATTCTTTATCAATAATCCATAACACTCGAATGTACGTCAGAATATGGAGGCTACTTCCGTTTCATCGCGACATTAGCATATCATTACGAAGAGGTTTTTATTTACAGGTTTAAATACAGGGAACATTTACAGACATTTACATGTGTGACATCATCATTGTCGTGATTCATCTCGGTTTATCTGTGATATGTTAAAGTGTTGGTCAATGCAGACGGACGTCAGATGTTTGGCTGCTGTTTTTTCAGCATCTTACGCCATGAGTGTCGTAAAGGTGTGTTGAGTTGCACTCAGTCTATCGTCCTCTATTTCTGCCCAAACAAACGGTAAAGTGTCTCCATCCTAGAATGAACATCACTGCGTACTGGGGATCAGGGTTGAGCAAAACGAAACTGAACTGAATTAGCCAAAACACACAAGATATTCAACAGGAATAAGTGTGTGTGTGTGTGTGAGTGCGTGAGTGAGTGAGTGCGTGTGTGTGTGCTTGTCGCTCATATGGTGGTCATGACTTGTGCATGTGTGTGTCTTTGTGAGTGTGGCTCATGTGGTAATGACGTGCGTGTGTGTGTCTCATACGGTGGTCATGACTTTGAGTGACCCGGTTCTGAACCTCAGGATCTTCTTCTTGAGCGCATGCGAGGCTTTGATCTTCACAAAGGCTTTGGGCTGCAGGGTGTTTCCGGGTGGAGAAGGCGGAGCCAGCTGCTGCGGCCACACCAATCCGCCGCTCTCGTCAGAGTCACTGGACAGCGAGCTGGAGGCGGGCGATTCGGCCTCGCTCAGGCTGGACTCGGACTCTCCCGGCGGGTCTTCGCGGGTATGGATATGCGGTGCCGGCTGGCTGTAGACACAGGGCGGTGGGCGAGGCTTACGGGAGCGTCTGATTGGTTGTTCGGTCTCAGCTTCGTCCTGACTCAGTTCCAGCGTGGAGCGCCAGCGGCGGTGACCCGATCCGCGGCGTGTTTTGGGCGTAACATTCCTCTCCGCTGTGTTGTATTTGCGCTCGGAAACTCCTCGCAGGTTGTTCTCTGATTGGGCGCGGCAGGCTTTCCGGCCGGGCTTCTTCGGCACGATCTTTTCCTCCGTGAAGCGGCACTTCTTCAGCGCCGCTCTTGGCTTCCTCTCAGGTGAGCGTCCGGCTTTCGGAGCTTTGTACGCTTGAGCGCGACAAGGCTGCGCTGGGATGTATTGCGCGTTCACCAGCTCGTCAGAGGACGGAGAGTGTGCGTGTTGATAGACATGTTGTGGCGATTCGGCCTCGCTGCTGCTAGGAAAATCCAGTGACGTGGAGCGAATCCCGGCGAGCACCGGTCTGGGATAGCGGACGGAGCACTGCTGCTCGTCGTCGGCCCACTGGACGTACGCCGGCTCTTTGCGGCTGATGCTGCTCTGTCTGATTACTCTGGTTTCGGGTCCCAGGCTGGTGCGAGGTTTGTTCGGTCTGGCGGGAGGTGAGCGGCGCTGGATCAGGCCCAGGATGTATGTCTCCACACGCTGCGCCTGTCTGTAGTCCTCCGCAGTGGGTTCGTCATCTGCGTCGTCTCCGGGCTGCCACACCCACGGCTCCTCTTCACCGATGCCCTCCAGCGGAGGATGGGGCGCCGAGAGAGAGCGGGGAACTGGAGCACGAACCGACCCGTTCAGCTCACGACCAACAAATACATCACCTACAAACAGAGACATGGAGCATCGTTATAATATTGAACACAGCAAACAGACAACGAATCAATGAATAAAGATGCTTGAGAGTTTCGATCCACTTGACTGTTCTGCAAACTGTTGATTAAACCACATTTGATAAAATAATTTATATGTCAAGCCAAGTTTATTTTATATAGTACATCTCATACACAAATATATGGAAGCTTTTTTCTGCCACGGAATAAAACAATTTAAAACATTATTGTGACTTTTTTTCTCACAATTGCGAGATAAAAAGTCGCAATTACATTTTTTATTTTTTATTCAGTGGCGGAAACAAGCTTTCTTTACAATAGTTTAAAAAAATGTAGTCACCAAAATCTAAAAGTTGCGTAAGTTTAAAAAGGGGAAAATGCAAAACATTTGGAAAATTGATAATTTATCATTTGATACATTTAAAATAATAATTTATAATTATGTTAGATAACATTTGGAAAATGAAAGAATTTTGTTTGTGTGCGAGTGTGTGTGAGTGAGTGAGTGTGTGTGTGTGTGTGTGTGTGAGTGAGTGTGTAAGAGTGAGAGTGTGTTCTCTAACAGAGCGGGTCTTTCTTCTCCTCAGTGTCAGACGTGTATATTCACACTGAAGCTTAAAGGGTCTCATGACTCTGTGTGATTTCTGCAGTCTCTGCTTTAACCATTTCACTGAACAGTCAATATTACACTTTGGAATGTTTTTAAAAAATTTGATTAAGACTTATTATATTTATTTAAAGTAAGATACAAGACTCAATATCTTCAGTCATTTCTCTTCTCCAGTAAATGTATCTTGATTTAAGAATGTTTAGATATTTGTGCTGGAAAACAAGACAGAAACACTGAGGAAGAACATCATTTTTTGGAGTGTACGGCCACAAGAGTGAACTGGATCTCTATAAGCGTTTGTGTGTGAGTGTGTGTGTGTGTAAGTGTGTGTGTGTGTGTGTGCAGTGCTGGCAGACAGACGTGGGTGTTTGATGGGTGTAAGGAGGATATTTGGGTGGTCCTCTTACCAACAGACTTGGGTCTCTCAGAGAGCCGGACGGGGCGGGCGAAGTCAGACGGGCCGAGAAGACAAGGACCCTCAGTCTGTTCAGAACCTGATAGAAAATACACACACAAATATATATATATATATATATATATATATATATATTTAATGAGTAAAATGTGTATCAGTCGACATTCTCTTGATTTGTGCTAATGTTGAAAGTGCAATAATTTCTCAAAATGAAAACAATCATGTTCACTAATCAAGATTAAGCAAAATAATTGTAATTATTAGTTTAACCATTATTATATCATGACTAAAATGTAACTAAGACCAAAATAATAAAATAAAATAATAAAAAATAGCTGAGAAAATTAACACTATTCTAAGGTGAGCAAGAAAAAAAAAAAGTTGGTATCTGTATCAAGGCAGCGGAATCGGACATAAAAACTGATATTGATCCATATCTTCAACAAAAGCATATGCCGTTATCAACCCCGTCGCTCTGTTAGTCTGTCTTTAATGGTTTAGTGGAGAAAATGAATGGGACTTTAACTTCCAGAACTGACTGTTGAGCTCCATTAGATCACAGAATGACACCAGTGACCAATCACAATCAATCGTTAGTGAGCGAAGTGTGATCATGTAGATGATGTTGTTGTTGCAGGCCGTACCTGAGCTGTGTCGACCGTCTCCAGCGTCAGTAAGAGGCTCGACTGCGCAGCTGTCTGCGTCCACCTTCAGCTCTCCAACCTGATGCTGCAGCAGCTTCATCAGACTCCACGACGCGTCCTGAAACACACACATGATTTCATCAAATCAGAGTTAAATCAGTCCAAAGAATTTAAAATGTAAAATAAATAAGTAACTAAATAAAACAGTTAGTCTTTGATCATGTGACTTTTTTAGGATGAGACTGAGCTCTATAAATACTCCCAATTACTCCATTATCTCAAGGCATTCTGGGTCGTCTGTGTGAGCGTGAGGAGGGGAACTTTGAACTATCCCTGTGCAGGTTTATTAAACTCAGATGAGCGGAGAATGAAGAATGGGTTTCTGGGAACAAGAGGAACGTAATGTCCTGCGTCTAATTCACCGTGACCCTCTAGATCTCCAAAACCAGCTGTTTGGACCAAAACGAGCTGAACTAAGAGCCCTGTGATGTCAGAAAACATGGACAGAATCACGGAATCATAAAAATGTAATTTACTGTAACACTGAATTTTACTCACAGCTCTTCAACACGACATGCCAAAATAAGTTTAACTTGAGGAAATTATGACAGAAATATATTAGTGTACAGAAGAATCAATGTATAATAATACTGTTTATTAATCATTATTTTTAAGGAGTATCAGAATTTTTCGTGTGACTAAATCAACCCACCCTGAACATGATATCTAGTATTTAAAGGCTAGTTTAGTTGGTTGCTAAGAAACATGTGACAGACTCAATGATTAGTGAAAACAACATTAGCAGATCAAATCAGTACAGAAGCGTTTGTGGCCGACAGCTGACACCTGTGTGTGTGTGTGTGTGTTTTGGGGGAAGTGTTTACAGGTCAGATGTCAGCAGTGTGTGTGTGTTTACTAATGGCTCCCCCAAATAAGATCATGCACTAAAGCTGTTAGCTTAACCAGATGAAGTGCACACTCATCGTCATGGAAACTGCAGGCCGCACGAGATTCAATCAATCTGACAAAATAATTTTACCATCAATTATTCATATTGACTGATTTACACAAAAACACAATCATGCTGAAGACTGACAAGAGACACACATACACTCACATACACACACTCTCTCTCTCACTCAGACACTCACTCGCACACACACACACACAGACACACACACACACACTCGCACACACACACACACACACACATCACTGATTAACTCGGAAATCCTTTTGAGTTAATGAGTTTATCAGAAATGGATAGATAGATAGATAGATAGATAGATAGATTGTTAAATGTAAAGGCAACCAAACAGGTGTCACACTTTACCATCTAATGGAGGACCCTTTTTTTGACATCAAAACTTTAAATTTTATGTTTACTTGCTGCATTGAAAAATGTTCAGTTGGCTCAATTAAATTATGTGAACTGAATGTCTTTTAACATTGACTCTTTAGTTGTTGAACCAACTGAAGATTTTCAATGCAACAATCAACATAAAAGTGTATTTTTTATGGCAAGAACTAAGTTTAGTTTTAAATCAAGCAGAAATAGCTCCTCCAGGTAACAACTGCAGGTCAGCACTTTTTACAATGAATAGTGATTTTGTTAAACAAAATGCCTTTGCTCTCCTGTTAGATGGTAAAGTGCGACACCCGTTTGGTTGCTTTGCCATTTCTTACCATCACAAACACGCCGTAAAGATTTTGGAGGTCAGATCTCAAAATTTTACTTGTTTACACTCAATCACACACACACACTCAATCACACACACACACACACACACACACAGGTTTGTTTTGCTATCAAAGTGAGGACATTCCATAGGAGTAATGGCTTTTATACTGTACAAACTGTACATTTTCTCCCCTTACACTACCTCTAACCCTACCCATCACAGGAAACATTCTGCATTTTTACATTTTTAATAAAACATTGTTTAGTATGTTTTTAAAGCTATTTTAAATATGAGGACTCATGAAATGTCCTCATAATTCATGTTTACGTCGTAATACCAGTGTAATACCCATGTCATTATGCAAATTTTTGTCCTCATAAATCATGAAAATGCGTGCACACACACACACATTAAAACACACTCACTCACTCACACACACTCAAACACAGTCACACACACACTCTCATACACACACACACACACACACAACTCAATGAAGTATTATGGAAAACTCAAATAATCACCTGATCTTTGAAAGAGGAATCTCTTGGAACAGTGACATTTACAGCAGAAATCAATAACGAAGTATTAAATCATTAATTAATGATCACAATGTTGTGCTGATGATGTGAACAGTCATTCCAGACAGTAAAGAAGCATTAAGACAATGAGAATCAGTTAATAAACGAACATCTAAAGAAAGTTGAACAGCTGCTTTTATTTTGCATTAGGAATGTCTATGGAGTGAATGAATCAGTGCACTGGAATGATCCAGCCCTACTGAGGCTCCCTGAGCAGTGCACTTACTGCTGAAGAGAGGAGCGGATTGAGACACACCCAGTGAATCACATCTGGGCTTCATCTCTTCAGATGTTGACGACACTATTGAGCTGCTTATAGTTTAAATGAACTTTACACAGTTACTGAACTCAACTGAATCAACACTGATCTGAATAACGACACTACAGCAGTTTATTAGCTGCTTTGAAACAATCTGTACTGTATAAAGCGCTGCAGAAATAAAGGCGATAAAACATGATAAAACACGGATCGCGATTAGAGAAGCAGCTCAGCAGAACTCCACTGCAATTTAACCTTTTCTTCTCATCAATTATTCACACATACGACTCGTTTGAACACTGCAATTATTACTTCACTGGCTGCTTCTGAAGAGAAAGACGATCCCGTTAATTACAGCAGCACTGGCCAATCAGAGCGAGAGACCACCAGCACTACACTAGCACACACACTTGTGTTTATACAACACACACACACAAACACACACACACACACAGATGAAATGAGGGCAGTGTGTGAAGTGTTTCCGGCTGTTGTCTTGTGTCAGATTGCTGTCAGCGCTGATGCCAGGAATAAACACTGACTCTGTGTGTGTGCGTGTGTGTGTGTGTCCTTGTTCAGAACCAGTGAGGTTTCTTCAGATCCAGAACCCTCATCAAACATTCTGGTCACAAACTAAAGTCCACCAACAATACAAAATACGAGAAGCACTTCACAATAAGGTCCAGTTAGTTAAAGGGTTAGTTCACCAAAAAATTAAGATTCTGTCATTAATTACTCTCCCTCATGTCGTTCCACACCTGTAAGACCTTCGTTCATCTTCAGAACACAAATTAAGATATTTTTGATGAAATCCGAGAGTTTTTTTTTTTTTATCATCAATAGATGAAATTACCACATTCAAGGTCCAGAAAAGTAGTAAAAACAAAGTTAAAACAGTCATGTGACTGCAGTGGTTCAACCTTAATGTTATGAAGAGATGAGAATACTTTTTGTGCGCAAAAACAAAACAGAAATTTTTTTCTCTTTCCTGTCAGTCTGTTACGCTGTTGGCGCAGTGCTGCTTTTCCGTGTTTATGTCCGAACGGCGACTCATTATTGGCCGGCTCCTGCGTCAGCATCATACGCGTGTGTCGTGCTGATCATGTGACCAGCAATAATGAGTCGGCGTTCTGACGTAGAACCTGGAAACGCTACAATGAAAATAGCATAACAGAATGACAGAGGAGAGACGAATTTGTGGAATAAAGTGGTTATTTTTGTTTTGTTTTTGCGCACAAACAGTATTCTCGTCTCTTCATAACATTAAGGTTGAACCACTGCAGTCACATGACTGTTTTAACGATGTCTTTAGTACCTTTCTGGACCTTGAAGGTGGTAATTTCATCTATTGATGATAAAAAAAACCTCTCGGATTTCATCAAAAATATCTTAATTTGTGTTCTGAAGATGAACGAAGGCCTTACGGGTGTGGAACGACATGAGGGAGAGTAATTAATGACAGAATCTTCATTTTTGGGTGAACTAACCCTTTAAAGTCATTAACTAACATTGGTTAACAGTATCTCAGCTTAGGCCCATTAAAAAATATTAACAGATACGGATTAGTAAATGTTAAAAATAACAGTAACTAAGATTAATAATTGCTTCAGAAGTATTTTAACTAATGTTAACCTTATTGTAAAGTGGATTGTAGATTTACTAAGATTTGTAGATTTAACAAAACACTTAATGTAATAAACCTTTGTATATCAATAAATCCCACCCATGTTAATCTTCTGTGGACTAATAAACCACTGATGACAAATGAACATGTTTCTCTGAGGAAAATTAACGTTATTCTTATATTTTGCTCATGATATACTACAAACTTTACCAAATTAACATGTTTCTCCGATTAATATTAAAGTTCTACAAACTTTAGTCTGAAGGACAAAAACAACAATTTCGACATACTATTATTAAGTTGGAAATATAACAGACTATAGGAGTATGTTTAAAAAATAAATAAATACTATTTCTGTCTGTCTACTTCGAATTTTTATTGAAATATACTAGCAAATTTCTGAGTGAAACTGTTTCTACATCATTTCCTTTTTCTTCAGTGTAGAAAATACCACAAAACTATTAAACACTCTGAGAATGAGCTTTTCTTTATGGGTGATTATTATGTGAAGATTCGTTCCCTCGCGCATTTAATTAATTAAACTCAGTTACCAAACAGTTTTTACATGTATATAATCGATCAAGGGAGCCTTACCGGCGGCGGGAACCTCGGGTTCGAGTCGTCGTGCGGCCGCGCCGGACTCTCCGGTTCCGGTTCGGGAGTGTGAAGCGCGAGCGCGCTGATGATCAACGCCTCGTGCCGCCGCTTGAGCAGCTCGAGCTCGCAGATTCCCGCCAGACTGAGCTCGAGCCGCTGCTTCTGTCTGCTGCGCTCCGCCGCCGCCAGCGAGAACAAACGGAACATTATTAACGACTCCTTCACCGCAAACACATCTAAAGAGGAGGAAAACCGCACACTTAACGTTAAACTACACCGACAGCCGTTTTTAATGAAGTAAATGTGGTATCCATGATAAAATCCTGTCAGTTTGAGAGAGTTAACGGTCCCCTTCCTCGCGAGCTGCGGCTGGATTACACTTTCACAGCTGTCAAGAGCTCATTAGCATATTCTGCCCGTCCGCTTTTTATTGGCTACAGATTTTCTCCGCAAATTAATATTTTTAATATCCCCGCCCCCTTTCAAAGGACCTCCAAAAATAAATTAACAAACATATATATACATATGTAATAAACAATAAATAAATATATATATATATATATATATATATATATATATATAAACTTATAAATAAATAAATGTGGGAATAAATGTATGCATAAAAATAAAAATACATAAAAAAATAAATAAATGAAAGACCAAATAAAAGTTTAAAAAAATTACGAACACAGAAAAAAGCTACTAAATGAAAGAAAAAGTAAAAAAAATAAAGGAATCAGGAATATATTTAATTAAAAAAAATCACATAATTATATTATAAAATATATAATTAATTATAAAAGTCATTTATTCCTTTATTTATTTATTTATTTATTTTCATACTATTACGTGTATCATGTATTAGTTTATATATATATATATATTCTGCTTTACAATGAAATACTAATAGATGGCAGATACTCATATTAAAATGACATGTGGATAAAAATATTTCTTTATATTTAGATAATTATTTGACATTTTTATTTCCTTTCCTTTAACTGAATGATGGACGTTTTAAAGACGACAAGTATAAGATCAAATAAATAAAACAGTGGATCATGAATTATATTACACATCTAATTAATAAAGAAAAGTGTTATGTAAATGAGGTGCATAGGTTTGTTCGCTGGTGATTTATGGCGTCAGAGCGCCACCTACTGACCTTCTGAGTCACATGATCATTATAGAAGAAGACATTTACATAAATGATGTCAGTAAGCGTCAATGTTTGTATGAAGAGAGTTCAGTTTATGTGAAGAGCTGAACGAGAATTAGAATTTCTGTAAAATCTTTAGATTTTTAACTAATTTATCTGGCCTTGACATCAGATAGACTGATATATTTTATTTATTATTTATATGTATGAGTTATATGTTAGGATGTAATTACTCAGTGCAAGTTGTTTAAATGAATGCAGTGATTCCCGTCAGGAACAGCAGAGGGCGCGCGTGCGCAATGATTCATTCTGCTGAGAACTGAACTGAGAACGAGTTTAAACTTTTTTAACTGAATTATTTCCCATTCAGATGTCTCTTCTATAGATATTCATCATTGGAGCTCTTCTCATCTGCTGCTAAGGCTCATTTTATTGCTTTAATATCATGAGGTTTACAAGGATTTAATAAGGTCTGTCCTTATTCTCTGTATCTTGTTTTATTCATTATTTTTAGTTCTTGATATCCAGGACTTTATTCATGGCTTCTTACGCAGCATTACTATATGATGCATGTTTGTTTAGCTGATTCCTGCATCAGGCCTAATAACTCCTGCCTATCAAAGCTTGATGAACATCATAATATTAGCTTTTTATTGGCATTCTTTCAGCTAGAGCGAATCTGAAGCTGAATAAACTCCTCAAATGTATTTGCATGAGGACAAAACCCGAAGACGAGACGTGTTGTATCACACTGGGCAGTTTGTAAAACAACACGCCTAAGACAAATACAAACATTTCATAAGCAAATCCAGCTCTGCCGGGCGGAAAGAGGAGAAAATCTCCATATATATGACTCTGTGGCCGGAGCCGTCTGCTGTTCCGGCATTTGATTGACTTGTATGTGAAAGTGAATGAAGAAAGCAACACTGCTCTCCTCCTCCCGCTGAAGCTCATTTCAGATAAAGACATCGTCCCGTTCCAGCATGAAACACTGACGTCACAGTACTATAATTACACCTGTTACGCTAATGAATGAATCTGTAAAGCGGTTCACGCGCCGTCTCCACACTGACGGTTCAATCCGCTCGGCGTGACTGATGTGAGGCTCGTGGCCTCGAGTCAGAGCTGATAGATGTGTGTGAGCTCGGGTCACACTGAAAGCTGATTATCTGCGGTCCCCGGGGCCAAAGGAGGGCCGATAGAGCCACGGTGACCTCACTGACCTCTGTGACCCTACAGCCTGATAACGGACTGAGACGCCCTCACTAATGCCTGACACACACACACACACACACACACACACACACACACACACTCCAAACACACTCAGTGATGATACTCAATAAACAGAGTGTGACAACAATATGAGCGATTACAGTCTCAAACAGCCACATTTCACCCAAATCAAAAGGAAAAAATGTATATTTTGTATCAAGAAAAAAATTATATTTTGCCTCAAAAAAACGTATTTATTAATTTATTAGGGAAATTAATAAATGTTTACCCTAAAATCAAAAGGGAAATTAAGAATTTTTTACCCTTTATTATTTATTTATTTATTTTTATTAATTAATGTATTAACTTTTTAGGGAAATTAATACATTTTTACCCTTTATTATTTATAAGTAATTTGTTATTAATTTTTTTTTTTTTTTTTAGGGAAATTAATAAATTATTATCCTAAAATGAAAAGAGAAATTAATAAATTATATGTCACATCAAGAAAATTTTACCCTAAAATTAAAAGGGAAATTAATAATTTTTTACCCTTTATTATTTTTTATTTTTTTTGTAATTAATTAATGTATTAATTTTTTAGGGAAATTAATAAATTTTTTACCCTAATCAAAAGAGAAATTAATAAATGTTTACCCTTTATTATTTATTTATTAACTTTTTATTTATTGGTGTATTAATTTTTCAGGGAAATTAATAAATAATAAAAGGTAAAAATGTATTAAGTAATTTGTTATTAATTTATTATTTTTTTAGGGAAATTAATAAATTATTATCCTAAAATCAAAAGAGAAATTAATAAATTATTTGTCACATCAAGACAATTTTACCCTAAAATTAAAAGGGAAATTAATAATTTTTTACCCTTTATTATTTCTTTATTAATTTTTATTAATTAATTTTTTAGGGAAATTAATACATTTTTACCCTAAAATCAAAAGATGAATTAATACATTTAATAAATTATTAATAAATTTGTACCCTTTTTTATTTATTCATTAATTTTTTATTAATTAATGTATTAATCTTTCAGGGAAATATTTGACCTAAAATCAAAAGAGAAATTAATAAATTATATTTTGCATCAAGTGAATTTTGCACATAAGAGGAAAAAAAATTGCATCAAGAAAATATCAGCCCAAAATCAAAATAAATATTAATAAATTATATTATGCATCATGAAAATTAAACCTATTTTTAAGAGCATTAACATTCTTATCCTCACTGTGACACTGAACTGAGCGCATTTACATCTTTTGTGCTTTTTAGATTAAAATTAAAGCTGCAGTTTACAATAATGTAGAGACAGATATTTTAGATTTATGAAAAAAGTAACTGTGTAATGTTTCATCTGACAGAGGCTTGAGAGACGTGTGTGACTAAAATAACCACAAACACACCAGAAATACAAAACATTCCTAAATTATATTTATTAGACAATCTTATTGGTGAAGTAATTCCAGACAGCAAATAATCACTGAAGCTTCATTAGAGGCTCGTCTGCGACATTATAATTGCACTTTTAAACGTCGAGCTCTTACACACACACACACACACACACACACAAGAGTTACACTTCCCAAAATAAAAGACGTGAACGTGACAAAACCTATTCATGAACACCTGAATCCAAATATCAATAAATAAAGCAGAAGGAATCAAATATATAACATACTGAGAGCTTCCTTACTACAGTACTGATGGAGAGGTCGTGACCCCAAACCATCATCACAGCTTCGTCGCGGTCCAGCAGATGACATCATCAGCAGAAGAGCAGGATCACATTCTGATCGAGTGAAACCGAACGGTTAAAAAAGAATCTTAAATATGAACGTCATTCTATCGGCAGCAACAAACATTAGAGTAAAAATACGCAGTTATTTCCTTTTAAATGAACCGTTCTTACAGAGATTCACATCAGTGTAAGAGAAATCATTATGATTCAGAGTCATTATTATGAGTCCAGCAAGAGTCACTGATTCTGCTGCGACGACTGAAGTAAACGGACCCGACGGCAGACGCGGATCGCTCCGCTCCTGTTTTTGGCAGCTAGTCTGATTCGTTCGAGTCACATCGAGAAGCTTCGTGAAGGACGCAGTTCGTGCAGCCTGTGCGTCTGCGATCGTCTGCGATCGTCTGCGGTTCAGAAGAGAGATCAGGCCTGATTCACACGTCACACACGTTTCTGCTGCGGAACCGGTTACAGGATCAGAGTTTGAGAACTGAGGCCGTTTCAACGCACTGAATTCAGCAGGAAAGAGTCAAAATATTAACAAAATACTGAACTCTAATACAGCCTTTAAGAAACAGCAACAAACGTCTGTGGGGTTTGAAGCAGGTTAAACAAGGTCTATTAAATCTGACTGAAGCCCTTTAGAGCTTCATTTTGGAGTCTGTGGAAGTTAATTATCATTTATCATCATCTAAAGAGTTTTAAATAATACTAAAATGTGTGATCATTTTTTAATCGTACACCATCAGTTACTTTTTTTCGCCCAAAAGAAATTGATACTTTTATTCATCAAGGACACGTTAAATTGATCAAAAGTAGCAATATAAAGTTACAAAAGATTCTATTTCAAACAAACGCTGTTCTTTTGAAGAGAATCCTGAAAATAAATGTACAAAAATATTAAGCAGCAAATACTATTATTTTAGTTTTTTTATTTTTAGTTTTCATGTTAATTTTTTAGTCATTTCTTTATGTGCTTTTGTCATTTTTTTTATTATTTTTTTTATTGCTATTTTAGTTTAATTAGGGGTCAAGCACCGAAAGTAAAATGGCACCTATTGCATCCATTTGCGTTCTTCTTCTTCTGCTCGGGGAGTCTCTGGCAGCCCACAGAACCGCTTGTGGGAAAGTCATGAAATTTGGCACACTGATAGAGGACTGTCCCAACATTAACTACAGCAAATTTGGTGTCTCTAGATCGAACTCTCTAGCGCCACCACTTGTCCAAACTTTCACTCATGTTTACGCTAATAACTTTTGAACCGTAACACTGTGTCAACAGAACCCATTATAATCAGTGATACTGTCTACACTGGACACAACAGATTCCGTTCTATTTCTGAACGGTCGGTTTGTCGCGTTCAGCGTTTGAAGCTTTTAGCTGTTGCGGCGCGATACGATGCAACGACGGTTGCGTCTGGTGTAGAAACAAAATTTCCCCGGCAAATAATCTACTTTTTCTGAACTCTTCCTAAATGGTTGCTTTAATTTTTATGGAAATCAAATCAGATCATCATCAGACTATGCTGGCAAAAAGTTATCAACAGCTTTTTAATAAACCCAACCGTTCTCCAATAACACGCAAACAAATTCGAAAAAGAACATGCCAAAATGGACGCAAGGCTATTTCTCCGCAACCCTTTAGCGTATTCTGACCAAATTTGGTACATGTCGTCATAAGAATGACCTGAGGCAACATGCTGCGTTTCGGCACAGCGCCACCTACTGGTCTGGAGATAGCAAAATTGGCTATTTTTGCTTATAACTTCCGAACAGTTTGGGCAAAAATGATAAAACTGGTCTTGTTAGATTCTGTCGAATGATATCCAGTTTTACCACATCGTCCATTTGTCGGCCATTTTGCATTTTGTAGCAAAATGCTGTATTTTTGAACGCATTAGCGTATCATTACGAAACTCGGTATGGATCATCAATATCATGCCCTGAAGGAGCCTGAGAAGTTTTGAGACAGCGCCACCTAGTGGTGAAATCAAATATTCGTATGCTCATAACTTTTGATGTAATTGACTTATTTTCACAGGAGTCATCTCCTTAGACTCCTGAATCCTTCAATGAACAGAAATGTTTTAATAGTTTTAGTATTAACGATGATAACCCCATTTTTAACATTGATAATAAGAACCATTAATAATAATTCAGAATCAATAATAACTGATCATCACATTAGAATGATTTCTGAAGGATCATGTGACACTGAAGACTGGAGTAATGATGCTGAAAATTCAGCTTTGATCACAGGAATAAATTACACTTTACTATATATTCACATAGAAAACAGATATTTTAAATCATAAAAATATTTCACTATTTTTACTGTATTTTTGATTAAATAAACGCAGACTTGATGAGCAGAAGAGACTCTCCAGACTTCTGAACAGTAGTGTATGATAGGAAATACTCCGGTAGTAACATTATTGTGAGCCGCTGCAGATGCAGGATGAGTGAAAGAGGCCTTAGAAAAGCTCATCTGAACACAGAAAAGGATCCAATGCCCCTAAATCCAGCTTAAAACAGGTTCACCAACAACACAGTAAGGATTAACGCCACCCTTTAAATCTCAGCCGGTCCTATCTCAACACGGGCAGCTGATGGTCGAGAAGCTGAGGGCCGGCGTCGTAACCTCGTCCCAGCATGCACTCCTTGATGCAGGGCGGATGGATCTCGCTGATGAGGCTCTCCAGAGACTGCAGGCTGCTGCTGAGGAGCGACGCCTGGCACTGGCTCTTCCCGGGCGGACACGGCGGAGGCCGGAGGTGCGGGTGTCCCGTGGGCAGCTCTTGAGGGTTGTAGCAGTCGCTGTCCGGTGTGGCCAGAACGCTGTTCCAAGCCGGAGCGAAGAACGGGGACGACGTGACCTTGTCCAGCGGGTGAGACCTGAAGCAGGCCTCAGGCGAGCGGCCGTAGACGTGCAGAAGACCTCGGTGCTGCCAGTAATCCGAACCCGAATCGGCCACGTCTGCGCTTTGAGTGGGCAAAACGGCTCCCGAGTAGGCGAGGCCGTTCTGAGCGACCGCGAAACTGGATTCGGCGCAGGACGCGGCTGTGAAGGAAGGGCTGGACTGGACATTGGACGGCCGGCTCATCTGTTGGAGAACGCCATGAGATCCCAAACTATACGGCCTGTGCCGGTGTCTGTGGCTTGGCAGAGCGTAAGGAGCCACGGCCATCTGGATCGGGGACAGTTTGGTCCGTTTGCCATCTGAGCTCTTCAACACGCGGGCGGGAGTCTTGACGATCGCCAACAAACCCTGGTAGCCGCTGGCGTACGGGTGCGAGCAGGCGCCGAACCGGGTGTCCAGGCCGTTGACGGTCCTGCTGATCTGTTTGTGCTGCGGGACCCTGACGTTGGAGGGGAAGATCTTGATTGACAGCGGGCTGTCGGCCGTCCTCTGGGCATAGGCATCCAGCTCCACCGCGGACGGGTAACGCTGGGAGTTCGGCTCACCTGCGGACAGACAGAGATGCATTAGGGCCCTATGAAATACGTTTTATTTTATCCCAAATTCCGTTTTATTTATTTATTTTTTTCTGGATTCCGTTTTAATTTTTTTGGACTCCATTTGAATGGTTAAATTAAATTTCAGTAATCAAAAAGCATGTCTAATTAATTGAAATCATGAAACTTGTAAAATTTAACAACAATTTATCTTTTTTTTTTTTTTTTTTTAGGGCCCTATGAAATACGTTTTATTTTTTCCTAAATTCTGTTTTATTTTTTTCCAAATTCCATTTTTTCCGTTTTAATTTTTTTGGACTCCATTTTAATGGTTAAATTAAATTTTAGTCATCAAAAAGCATGCCTAATTAATTGAAACCATGAAACTTAATTTATCAAAAGTTGAACAAAAATTACATTTTTTAGGGTCCTATAAAATGCGTTTTTTATTTTTCCCCCTCTCAAAATCCGTTTATTTTTACCAAATAATCAGTTTTCTGTTTTAAGTTTTCTGGATTCCATTTTAATGGTTTAATTAAATTTTAATAATAAAAAAACATGTCTAATTAATTGCATTCATAAAAAACAACAACATTTATTTATTTATTTATTTAATTTCTATTAAATGTTTTGTTTTTGTTTTTCTCAGAAATTCTGTGTTGTGTATTTTCATTTTTCTGGCAATCAAATGAAGGCATAAGATATTAATTTATCTTTTAATCATATGACATTAAACAAACTTTTTTTTTGTCAAAGTGCTGCACAACAGAGCTTTACTGTTCAAATTAAAACATGACTGAAAAATTGTGATTATTCCTTAAAAAATAATTTTTTAATAATGATTTATTATAAAAATTATTAGTGTTAGTAGTATTATTACACTGAGAAATTCTACTGTACGTCAGTAATATATTTCTGTCACAGTTTCTTCCAGTTAAACCAAACTTTTATTTTGACGGGTTGCAGTGAAGACCTTTGAGTTTTGATATGATGATAGTTTTTCTCAAATGAAAAGGTAAAACGCTGAAGAGACTCTGAGAGCGGCTCTGGAGATGAAGTTCATACATTCAGGTCCTCATATAGTGAGACGACAGAGGCTGGAAACACCACGAATGTCACGTGTGCTTCAGAAATTAAACCGCGCGTCTGCGCCATTCATTCACACAGAACATGCAGGATTCATAAATAGTCTTTTTGTGGTTTAACTAGTCTATGTCGCAATCTGATTTAAGTGTACTGACCTGCTTTTTGTTTATTCATCAAAAATTGTGACATTCCGCATTATACAGTAAATTCTGTTTTTATGACTATATTCCGTGATTCTGTCCGCATTTTCTGCATCGTGGAAATCATACGGCCCTACAGCATGAATCATTGAACACTGCATTATTCTCAGCGTTTGCTGGCATTTCTCAAATCAAACACCCTCTAAACTCGCACTTATGCAAAACTCTCGGCAGAAAAACAATGATGTTTCCAATTTGGGATGGTGCTGTCCGACAGAGCGCCGGAGGTGCGCCGAGTGATGAATACAGGATGAGTAAAAATGATCAGACATCACACAAGAAAAATCGTCCAATAAAAAGAAGGATATTGGAGCGTCTGCGTCGTTCTCCTTCATCCTCAGACATCTGCATCTCTCTAAAAACTCATTTTGTGGAGGGAGACACCTCAGGCAATGTTTGATCAGTGCGTTATGAAATTAATTTGGTCTTTCTTCAGGACAAAATTGGATTACCCTGGGAAATCAAGAGAAAAAAAAGAGAGATGAGGAGGGGGATGGAGAAGGAGCTAATTTTGTTTCAGTGGCTTGAGTGGAATTCATTTCATGGCGTTTGGCTGTGCAATCCACTCAATCCGCTCGGATACGGCTGGGATGCCGCGACTAGTTGCAAAATTAACGCTGCTATAAAGTGGAAACACAGCTTTATATACAGTACGTTGTGAATGTGTTTGTTAACGTGCAGCTCGAGCGCATCTGAGATGTCTACAAATGCTGTGGCTTTCAAATGAAACCGGGACCTTCAGCCGGCAGTGTACGGGAAAGTGAGATTGGATTTAAACACATTATTCAAGCAATTTCATGGCTGTTTAGCTCCACACAACACAGGGAAGGTGCTCCAGTAAATCTACTGGCAGAAAATATGGCCGGAATGACACCTTTATGGAATTTCTGACATGAAAGGAAAAGTGCTGAAATTAAGGCAGATTACACCACCGTCAATCAAAATCACTCGGCGGCGGACAACCGAAAGATCTCTGCGGAAGAAAGAGAGAAACACAAACACAATCCATTCCCAACGGCCATTTTGAGCGTCTCGTCCGTCACGCGATGCCGAGCTCACGTTGTTCCCGTTCGGGATTGATTCGGGACTTCATTTCGTTCCAGGCCCACAATGAGCCTCCAACTGTGAAAATGATTCAATCTACAAGATCCATCTCATAAAGGAAGTAAACTGAGCGCTTAAAATGAAGGGAAGAACAGAGGTGGAGAGGGTCACGAACACAACGAAGAGCCAGAAACACACATGGATTGGGGAGGAAAAAAAAAAAAAAAAAAATCAATCAAAACGAGATGGTGGAATGCAATACATATGAAATTTAAGGCAAAAGTGACGTGCGTTCAATGTGTTTGAGTTTAATGCTCTCAGAGTAGACATTCATCAATTAGTATTGACCAGACAGTCAAACTGATCATTGAGCATTACAGACCCATGAAATGACTTCCTGTGTTGATGTAGTGACTAGCAAAACAGGAAGTGCATTCTCAGAAAAAGTGCAAAACAGCTTGTCATTGGAGCAGTACCATCAACGGGACATCTTTACTGTATTTACCTCTGAAGTAGTACCTTAAGAGTACATATAACTCCTCTACGCTACGAATTAGAGCTGCACGATTCTGAACTGACAACTGAACAAAATAACATGTAATTTACTAGAGATTCTGATGAAATTTCTATTTAAAATGTTTAATCTCAATGAATTATTTTTTAAAAATCTGGTTGAGTGAATGATTCAATGACTCACTCATAAACACTTCACTTGTTTCATTACTGGATGAATCAGCGTTTTGAACAAATCTCTTGAATGAATGATTCAATGACTCACTCATAAAGACTTCACTTGTTTCATTACTGAATGAATCAACGTTTTTTGAATGAATCTCTTGAATGAATGATTCAATGACTCACTCATAAACACTTAATTTGTTTCATTACTGGATGAATCAGCGTTTCATTTTCCCTGTGCAAGTGAACCAAAACAAGAAGAAAATGCAAGTCCTTGTTTCAGAAGAAAGCAAACAAGCTACAGCTCTGAATTTGCCCTAAAATACTCTAAGCTTTAGTTGGTTATGAACAGAGGTAATTAGCATGCTGACCTTCAGTAATTATCCACTAAGAGCACACCAGCCCTTCAGCTATAAATATACAGCAATCAAGAAGCACAATTAAGTAAGCGTCCATCTGATGTTCCTCAGCTGAAGTAGCTTGAGAATGTGAGGTGTTTAGTCGTTCAACCAGTGACTCCCATTACATGAGAAATCTCAATTAACACGCAGCTAATTAACTGCACACACGATCTGATACGGACTGAACTTAAAGTAGGCCAGAAACAAGAACAAACCGCTAATATTCATACAGAAAAAAAGGCTGTTTTGACAGACGGACTCATTCGTTGCTTCACGCGAGGGAAGGACTGTGAGGAAGGAGACTAACAGATGGTGGAGATCTTTCAGCGTGACCTCTGGACGCTCTTCATCTCCTCACAAACACACAACGCTTTCAGTCGCCGTAAGCCGTCTAATCTGCTCCCCGCGGTCACAGCTATCAGAGAGCAGATCTCAGCGTCTGTTAATCAGTGATTAACGGAGGGACAAACGCCCGCGGCTCCATGACATTCGATGCACAAACCTTCCACATTTACTTAGAAAATGCACCTCTGAAACACGAACTAAACGAGAGTTTACATAAAGTGTCCCGCGACAGGCCAGAAAATTTTAATAAACGCTCTAACTAAGAGAAAACATAGTTCAGCTAAAAATTGGATTTCTGTCATCATTTACTCATCTTGGAATATATTTCATGCATTTTCATCAAGTCCAAGTGTCCCCCAGCGTATGGGTTCAGAGCGAGGAAATAATGACAGATCTAGTTATGTATTCCATTAAAGCTGTTCCTAGACCTGCACAACAGACAAACCTCATCATCTTCAGACATCTCTCGCATTATTAATATTAACACACATTAATACAAAGCCACATGAATCTCAGAGATGAATCAATGCAGATGTGAATCTCCTCTGATCCATTCATCTGGTCCGTCTCTTTCTCTCGTTCTTTCAGTCACTCCAGGAACTGAATAATCTTCAGGGTTGGAGCTCATTCATCAGGCCCTGGAGAGTCTCGAGCAGATCCCGTCACTTCACGTGTGACCGTGAGCCGTGAGGGAAACACTAAAGCCTCCAGCGAGGAACGTTCATCTCATCTACACCTGCACTTTTACTGCTTTACAGTTTGACAGACACTTGCATTGCATAAGGGTAAAGGGTCACGTCACGAACCTGTATGACTTTCTAATCTTTCTTTTTTTGGAACAGAAGAGATTATACAGAATTTGGAACCAAAGAACACTGGAACCTATTGAGTTTCACTATATGGACAATGAACATTTTTCAGAATATCTTTTGTGTTAAAATGAAAAAAGCAAGTCTTACAGGTTTGAAACGACACGAGTGTGAGTGAATAATGACAATGAGCGACCCAAAACAACACAATAACAGAAATAAATGCATGCAAAAATGCATAGATGAATAAGTAAACAGATGCATAAATAAATGTATAAATAAAATAAACAAATCCATGAATAAATAAATGAATAAATGCATAAATAAATAAATGCATACATAAATATATGCATAAATAAATAAATAAATCCATAAATAAATCAATCAATAAATAAATGCACACATAAATGCATGCCGAAACAAATAAATGCATGCATCAAATAAATAAATGGTTATTTAGTTAGTAATCTACAGCATGTCATTTAACATTAACACAGATTATTCCTTTTATATTTCAGCAATCTGAGGCTCAAAAAGAGATGCTGAAGAAGAAAAACTGCATTGCATATACATTATAAACTTATAAACAAAGCCGATCTTATTATGATTCTATCTTTCATACACTGCTGTAAAGTGACTTTTTTATTTTTTAAATCAATCCCATTTTGAACCAAAAGTTCAGACACAGAGTTCTCTGACTATTAATGTAAAATAATGGATATGAATATTTAAATTAATATCTGCAAACCTTTGAGTTCAATGAGCGATTCAGTGAAAACCTAAATGATTCAGTGATTTGAGTGATTCAAACTAATAGAGAGAGTGATTCTTCTTGACTTTTTCATCAACAGCTGAAAAGAGTGATTTGTTTTTGAATTAAACTACGTTTTCTGAATTAAAATGATCCTGATTTACTGGCATGGACGGATACGACAGCTGTACTCCGGGCGAACGGTCTGTAGAATCTCTGATCAAAGTCCCTTCAGATGAGCTGAAACTATACACACACACACACACACACACACACACACACACACACACACTGAAGCGCTCCAGGTGAAGATGAGATATTGCTGAGGCAGACATATGGATGAGCATGATGGGAGCGTTTCGACACGCGCCTGCAGGACGACGAACCTCACGAGATCAAACGAGAGGCAGAGGAAGGTTCAGTCCGTATCGAGACCGAACGAAGCCCCTCCAGCGGCGCCGCAGGCTTCACACGGTCCTTCTGTTCCAGCGTTTAGCAGACAAACGCTCCTCTCCCTCCAAATTAATATTTCATACAACACAATGAGGTCTGAACTCGAGCAGAAGAGCTGGTTATAACGCTCACACTTCTGCACACAAATCATCATGAGATCAAACTGACTCCAGGATCATCACAGTTTTTAATGTAAAACACCGTTCAGCAGTTCAACAGAGCGATGAAAGCACAAGTGTGAAATAAACAACGCAATATTAAAGACAGAGACGAGCCTAACGAACCCTCAGATGTGTGCGGACAGTAACGATCATTACACCACAGATCCAGGTCAATATCTACAACAGATTAGTACTGAGTTAAGTCCATAATAAATGATTAAAAATAAATAAATAAATAATAAATAATACTTAGATGCTTAAAATGCATAAATAAATCAATAAATAAATGCTTAAAATGAATAAATAAAATGCTTAAATAAATGCTTAAAAATAAATCATAAATAATGCTTATAAGCTTCAAATGCATAAATAAAATCAGTAAGTAAATGCTTAAATAAATAAATAAAAGATTAAATGCTTAAAATACATAAATAAATGCTTAAATAAATAAAATGCTTAAATAAATGCTTAAAAATAAATAAACAAATAAACAAATATATAAATTGCTTGAATTCCTCATTTGTTAGTCACTTTGGATAAAAGCGTCAAATTAACAAATAAAAAAATAAACAAAATTATGGAGGGCCAAATTACTAAAAATTAAATCATTAAATAAATGTTGAATTATTTAAATGAGTTATTAAATATATAATTGAATTATAATACAAATTAAATGTTATATTTAATTAAATTAAATATAAAAATCTTTCAATTAATTATTAAAAGCACAAAAAAAATAAATAAAAAAATAAATAAAAATAATAATAATAATTATATATATATATATATATATATATATATATATCTCATTTTAGTATTTATTTGCGCTCATTTTTAGCATTATATTTTGGACTTCTTTTTCATTTAAGCACAAGCTGGTGTCATTTCATTTTCAGGGTTACGGCGTGAGTTGATTAACACTAGTTTATTCACTTTATACGCTTTAGACGTGTAAAACATCCGTGTTTCATGTCATTATTGGGTTCTTTAATAATAGAATTGCGTGATTACATAAACAAACTGGTGAATCGATTCATTGAAACGAAGTGTCCAAAAGAATCAGTTCACAGAAAAGAATCAGACGGTCCATCACAAGCTTAACCGTGAAAACAAGCAGTGAAAAAATATAATGACAAAATTAAAATAAAAAGGTACATTTATTAATTCGTTTGTTTGATTAATTGAATCATTTTTATATTTTATTAATTTAATAATGTATGTAATAATTTATTTAAATATTTCAGCAGTAAGTTTGAGTAATTTGGCCCTCCATCATTTCTAAGTTTCTTTGGATAAAATCATCTAATAAGTAAAGAAGAAAAATGGCGAAACTGAATTAAATTTAGATTATAAACTCAAAGCAGACTTTATTGATTTCATCTTATTAAATTACATCTAAAATCAATCCCATTTTGAAGCAAAAGAGCCGATCCAACTGTGTTCTCCGACTATTAATGTAAAATCCTGGATATGAATATGTGAATTAATATCTACAGGTCTGGATCTGTCCTCGGACGGAGGCGACATGAACCCGCGTCACGCTCACCGATTCAATTAAAGTCACGCGACGGAGGCGTTTGATAAGAGACGATCTGAAGGACTGAATGCCGTCAGCCGCTGGTTAACCCGAGTTCATCTGAAAGTCCTGGAGTTTACAGACGGACAGAGAGTTTGAGAAGAGCCGAACAAAAGCGTATCCTCCTCTCTCTCGCTCTGAACGGATGAAACTCATCTATGAGTCGCTCTATCAGGTTACGCCATGAAAATCAAAGGTTACCAGTGAAAATTCAATTCACAGCTCTTCTCTCTTCCTCCTCCAATAAAGCTTTTTAATCTCACTCACTTTCAGCGTCTGCCCTTTTATGCCTTTGGTTTTCTTTCAAGTCTATTTCCTTTCCTCATTTCTTTTATCTTACAGTATTTTTGCTCCATCTCTCTTCCTCATGGTCAGTCAGCCCAACAGACGTCACTGACCGTAATAACTCATTCCACTGACCCTAACAGTCTAACACTCCACTGACTGCTCGCTGACGTGCAGTTGTGAAGTTACTTACAGTTGGACCATCAAAAGAAAATGATACCTGATAAAATGCTGGATAGCAACAGTTGCTAAGGAACGACTGGTCAGTTTAAGTATGAAAGCACATTTTTGCCACATAAGAATAAAAATCATGCTTTGGTAAATCATCATTTCAAAATTTCAACTTTTTAATGTCATAATTTTGACATTTTAATATCATCATTTTGATTTAGTATGTCATCATTTTCAACATCGTAATTTTTTTTACACCGTAATTTTGACGTTTTAATGTCGCAATTTTGACATTTTACATTGCGATTTTTACTTTTTAACATTGCAATTTTTACTTTTTTCAACATCATAATTTTGACTTTAATGTCGTAATTTTGACGTTTTAACATCACAATTTTTACTTTTTTCAATGTCATATTTTAGATTTTTTATATCGTAATTTCGACTTTTCAACGTTGCAATTTTGACATTTTTATTAACATCATAATTTAGATATTTTTTCAACTGCGTAATTTCGACTTTTTACATCATAATTGCAACGTTTTAATGTCACAATTTTTACCTTTTTGACGTTTTACTTTGCAATTTTGACATTTTAATGTTGCAATTTTGACTTTTTTCAACACTGTAATTTCGACTTTTCAACGTCGTAATTTTGACTTTTCAACATCAACTTTTTATTGTCGACTTTTTAATGTCGTAATTTCAACTTTTCATGAAAGTCGCAATTTTCTTTTTTTATGTCGTAAATTCAAATTTTTTAGGTCGTAATTTTGACTTTTAACATCACAATTTTGACTTTATTAATGTCATAATTTTGATGCTTTAATGTTGTAATTTCCACTTTTTAATGTCATTATTATGATTTACAAAAGCATGATTTTTTTCATTCAGTGGTAGAAATGTTCTTCCACACAGGACTATCCGGCCCTGCCAGACTTACTCTTGTGATTGAGTGGCGCGTCCAGGATCTGTGCGGCACACGTCAGCTGTTGGTGTCGGGCCGGTTGGTTCTGTCTCTGCAGACACGCCAGCATGGTGCCGTTTGAGCTCTACAGGTCAGAGATCTGCAACAAGAAACAAACAGTTTAAATGAGTCGATCAGACACTGCGCCACATGTGGAGATGTTTCTGAAACAGCAAAGAGAAGCATTAGATTCAGATAGTGCTCATAACTGCATCGTCTGTTTCTGGAAGCCTCTTTGATTTATCTGCTTATTGCTCTCATTTCCAGAGGGCAGCACACGGAGTGAGTTCAGAAGAGATCTGTATGAACACGATCACCTACAGCAGCAGAGATGAAAGGAACCGCCTGGAGAAACATCAGCAGACCTTCATCCTCGCGTCACAGGAAGCTTTTCTTCAAAACCAGCGACCCGACGGCTAAAAGCAGCGCTTTCACAAGGCCTCCATTATGGCACATTTGTCAAGAGAAGATTCAGGTTTGTGTGGAGAGAAAAAAAAAAAATCAGGTTCTCCTGGGAAAAGCCGGTGTAGTTTTATTAACAAGCGTAAAAGCACCGTCCATTACACTGCTGCCGCTCAGGGCTACAGACGCATTAAAGACACGAGAACTCTAGATTCAAAGGAGAAAGTGAATAAGAGAGACGACTTATAAGGGACGGCAACCACTTTCAGCCTGGAGTACATTCAGCGTTCGTTCATCCGTCTACATGCTGCAGAAAACACTTCAGAACAGGGTTAAAGATCATCTGCTCACACTAAAGCTGCAGAACTTCAGAATCAAGTGAAGCGCCCGAGTTATATGAAATCTGTTTATATTTTCCCCAACTTCTGTGTTTTCATTTGAATTTTTCTGCTCTTGTTTTAATGGGTTAAATAAACTTTAATCATTAAAATAACTTTAATCATTAAAAAAAAAAAAAAAAAAATCAACTGAATTCATACAACTTTAACAATTTAATCAATCTTCTATGTAAGCTTGTTTCTGCCATGGAATAAAAAATAAAAAACGTAATTGCGATTTTTTTTATCTCACAATTCTGACTTTTTTTCTTGTAATTGCGAGATCTAAAGTCAGAATTACGAGATCTAAAGTCAGAATTGCGAGATATAAAGTCAGAATTGCATGTTATAATGTCCAACTTTTAGGGACGTTTTTTCACAATTCTGACTTTATAACTCGCAATTGTGAGAAAAAGTCAGAATTGTGAGATAAAATTCGCAATTACCTTTTTTTTTTTTTTTTTTTTAAATTAGTGGCGGAAACAAGCTTCCATAATCTTCTAAAATCAAATGAAGAAAAAAAACAATCTTAATCTTAAAATCTTAAACCGATATTTTGAATTGTAATAATATTTCACTATTTTTACTGTATTTTTGAGTGCTAGTGTACACTGGCTGGTTGTTAATCATACTGAAAGCTGAAGCATCTGCAGAAACGCAGCGGATCTGGTTGTCTTTGAGCCGTCAGAGGGACGTCAAACTTTGACTGGCAAGGACGGTAAATCCTTGGCTCTTTGCTGTGACATCGGCACCAACGATAAGCATATTATCAGGCACAATGAGGCCCGGCGCGGAGATAACGCTCCCGCACACCGACGCCGATCAAGGATTTCTGATAAGGCCGCATTGGCAGACAAATTGTCCCTCTATTCTACCATTTTTCCTCCCTTTAACTCCCCCCCTTAAACCCAATCCGTTTAATTGTACGCGCCATCATCAGAACAGAGCTGAGAAGTGCCGGGCGTTTGAAGAGATGAAGTCACATGACAAACAGGGAACGGGGCTTTATTGGGACCCTTTACATCTTAATTTTCAACAATTCTTGTACTCAGGTTGAAGGTTTGGAGAGTGAATCTGGTTTGGAGGATTTGTACAGATCGGCTCCTGGAGGATGAGTGACGGCAGTGAGAGAGAAACAGACCGCCTCTCTGTGGAAACGGGATCCTATCAGAATAATGAGAAGATAACGGGGCCGTTTCCCCAGCTGGGGCCGCCGGAGAGAGAGAGAGTTTGACATGCAACATCGGCGGATTCATCCGTAAAGCTCCTCATGCATTTTTAATGGAATCTATTACTCCAGGATTAGCCGATAAGAGACGGTCCTGTTTAAATTTTCTAATGCTTAGCATAATTGGTATCAGAGCGCAGCAGAGAAGACAAAGATGTTTCTTTTGAGCCGAGCTGCTAAATAACCTCTGAAACTGTTCAAGCACATCTCACCAAAGCCGGGAAACATGCGCTCATTTACATCCCAACATTTACAAAAGGGATTCGTGGCCCTCTTTACATGGAAATGTTGCCTGTGCAGCTCTGATGGATTATAGAGCGACTGCAGCTTTATCTATACAGTCTCATAATTAGTGCTCTATATGAGTATGCTGATATATGCATGATATAAATATATATAACTGATATATGCATGATATAACTGAGTATCATTGGCATAACAGCGGAAACTAATTGCAAGTGGCTGCATGTATATTGAAAATAGCAGAGGGCCTAACACAGAGCCTTGAGGCACTCCATAATATACTGACGATATCTTAGATTTTTCCCCGTTTAATTAGACAAAATGATAATGGTCCAATAGGTACGATCTAATGCCTGTCCCTGAATACCAGTGTAATTTAGTAGTCGATCTAAGAGTATTTTATGATCTATGGTGTCGAACGCGACACTAAAATCAAGTAGCACTAGTATTGAGATACAGCCTTGGTCAGAATCTAAAAGTAAGTCATTTGAAATTTTAACGAGCGCAGTTTCTGTGCTATGATGGAGTCTGAATCCGGACTGGAATTTTTTCAGATATTGAGTCTTGTTTCCTGAAAAAAAATGTATCAAGATGAAGTGAGTTTGTGCATAAAACAAGAACAAATATCTGCAAATGAGGTCAGAAAAATAATCTTGTTTTTCTTGTTGAATTAAATTAATTTTTCCTGACCCGATTGGCAGATTTGACACACAAAAGTTTCATGTAGAAACTCTAACTAGCAACATTTCATCTAACAAAGTGTTTCCGCCACTCTCCACTGCTCCTCCTCCTTCCTCACCCCAGAGGCTCGCGGGCCGATTCATTATGCTGTTAAGGGTCACCGAATCCTTCAAGTCATTAAAAATGTTAATAAAACAGGGAGCGCATGAAAAGATCGGCCAAATGCTTCCTGCAGGGTATTCACACGCGGCAGAGCTTCATAATGACGCCTCGGCGCAGGAGGCCACAGAGGAACTGAAGTGTTCCGGGAGAAAATGGACTTTCCTCTGCGAGCGCTAATCCGAAATGACCTCCACCTGCGGCCCATCGACACCCGAGAGAACGCTGCTGCGCTGAGATCGACCTGCTCGTTTCTTTTGGAAAAAAGAAATCACTTAGCAATCTTAAACAGGAGCTTTTATGCTTTTTTTCCCCATCTTTCCTTAGTGTATAATGTTGCTGTTTGAGCATGAAAAAGTCCCTCCAGCGGGAGTTCTTCTCTATATCAGTGTTTCTGAACTCTCTGAAACGCCTCCATCTTGAGTTTTCTTCACAATATTCCTCATTTAAATAATTCATATGCAGAATAAAGGGGCGGGGCCTGGTTGAGTTAGTTAGTAGTGTGTTGAAACTGGCGGTTATGGTAAGGGGCGGGACATTTCCCAAACACCAATCACAACACACTGCTCCAGCCGACCAATCAGAGCACACTGTGCGTTTCAGAAGGAGGGGCTTCATAGAGACAGGAACTAAACAGAGCGTTACTGACAGACTGGGAAGAGAGGAGCTGAACAATGGAGAATATGAGGAAAATAATCAACATTCAAGCAGGAAAACCTGTTCTAGTAGAGCAAAAAAACACAATCAAGACTTTGAGTCCTCTTTAAATGACTCCCTCTTCACCTCTAATACCCTCTCCTCAAACCCCCGTCCCCTTTGACCCAGTATCTTTATCCTATAAAAATAAAACGGCCAATTAGGCAGATTTCAGAGGATGGCAGCCAGCCTATAATTACATGCGACATCCTCAGCAGATAAAAGGTGATTACCGTGGATGCGGAGAGAAAATTGCTAAGCAACCATGAGATTGACATCATCTCTGTAAGTGGATCCGGGCAACCGACCGGCCAATCGCTCCCAAACTAAAGTCACCTCAGACGAGTGGAGGAACAGGACCAGAACTGAAGCGGCTGGCAGAAAGATACGGGTGTTTTTATTTTCTTGGGAGAAACTAAATCAGCTGATAACCAAATCTGCTTGATCGATTATCACACACACACACACACACTAATGATCAAACGTTTGGAATAATTATGATTTCTGTTGATGTATTTGTTGTATTTTCTTTTACAGAAATTGCATTTTATAGAACTACAACAAACGGCTGGTAGGGACTACAACGAGCTTCTTCCTGGGTTGGTGACATCACTAACCCTAAAATTTACATAAACCCCGCCCCCGAGAACACACAACAAAGGGGGCGGGGCCATGTTGGGCTGCTTTAGAGAAGAGGAAGAGTTGTTGTAGTCGAGTGTTGTTGTCATGCCGTCATTTTACGCCGGACTGCTTCACAAACGAGGGTCAATTCAACACAAAAGATTAACATGACGACACATGCTAGTGGATGAGTTGAATCAACTCCACAGCAACTACATAAATTTATCCACTAACCATTCAGAAACGTCTAAAAGTTGTAACTTCTTCCTGAGTCTCTCCATCAGTGTCGACTCCGGTTTGAACAATGTAAGGCTGAACACCGTTACTGACAATCCTCATTTTGGCTGCGTGAGATTCTCCAGCTTTGTTGTTGTTGAGCTGTTAAAGCTCCGCCCTCTTCTGGAAAGGGGGCGGGAGCAGCAGCTCATTTGCATTTAAAGGGACACACACAAAAACGGTGTGTTTTTGCTCACACCCAAATAGGGGCAAATTTGACAAGCTATAATAAATGATCTGTGGGGGATTTTGAGCTGAAACTTCACCAGAGGCTTGTACATGTATATGCACAAAAATGCTGAAATTGCACACTTGTTTTTTACATGATGGTTACTCAAGTTTAGACACTTTTAAACAAATTTTATATAGGCCTAATGTCATCTTCAAACTTAAATGTTTATCATCCATTGCAAAAACCGTTTTGGACACTTCTGTTAATCAGTCAGCCAAACAGATAACCTCAAACTGACCAGATATCAGCGGATTAATCAGCCTGACAGACACATCCGTCTAAAGCAAGCCTGGAGGGAGTAAATAAATAAGTGCCTAATCAATCACAGAGCAAACCCAGACAGACTTCATGACCCTTCGGCACATCAGAAGTCTTCACTGATGCCCAGAAATGACCAACAGCCTGCTTTATTTGTCTCCAGTGTGTGTGTGTGTGTGTGTGTGTGTGTGTGAATGTGTGTGAGAATGTGTGTGAGAGAGAGAGAGAGAGAGTGTGAGAGAGAGAGAGAGAGAGTGTGTGTGTGTGTGTGTGTGTGTGTGTGTGTGTGTGTGTGTGTGTGTGTGTTATAGCATCCCTTGGAAGCCCATTACCACCACATCAGAAAAAATAAATCATGTTTTTGTAAATCATAATTATGACATAGAAACGTTTTACCTCAATTTTGACTATATAAACTCATAATTATGAAATTATATTAACCTATTAGATCATAACTTAGACGTTTTATGTTATTCCAATGATTTAGTGTGTCATAATTAAGCATGATTTTGCTTTATGTGGCTTCTATGACCTCCTGCTCCTCTGAAAGGCCAATAACAGACATCAAAGCGACACACACACACACACACACACACACACACACACACACACACACACACAGGTCACCAGAAAGCTGTAGAATGTGCTGAAACTCAACACTGTCCATCACAACCAGCCTGACAGAGAGAACAGAATCATATTTACCATGAACTGCTTTAAAACCATCTGATCCCAGCAGAATCCATGCGATATTCCAGCAGGTGTTTGATGAGATCATGAATCCATCAGGCAGCAGCTTAAATCCCCGTGAATCCCTCCAGCAGCTCCAGCGACTGAAGTTCATGTTATGATGGAGATGCACCTGCTTCACGGTTCCTCAGCGACACAATCCATCCGTGAGCCGATAAACACAAACCATCGGTTGAAAATCAACTCCAAATGATCTTTGATCGCGGTTATTAATCAGTAACTGAATTACCAAAAAAGTTTTCTCGTTTATAAAGTCAGTTCGTGTGTAATAACGGATGATGCGCGAGCTGAAACTCTCCTCAGCGTCCTCATCTTCTGATCTCACACACAAGCGACGCGACGCTGTATCATTCCGCTAACGGAACCTCGACCAATCAAAGTACAGACGCTGCGTGTTCGGACCAATCAGTGGTGACAGGGGGCGGGACGGAGAATGACGCGTTCTGTCCAGCAGACTGTTCGCGGAAAATCTTAAAGGGGCCGTGGCGTCATGTGCGTTTATTATTACTTCTGTGTGAGTGTGTGTGTGTGTGTGTGTGTGTGTGTGTGACTAAACTGAATTCACTGAGAAATTATTAGATCTGAGTTTTAATTAAATGTCTCAGTAAAATATTCTGCACTGAATCATAATGTAGATTTACAGTGAACTCAGAATCCCTTATTAATATTATGGGATCATTTGAAATTCATATCCAGGACTAATTATGAAGAGTGAAACAGTCTTTCTGTTCAGTACGTTTCATCCATCTGAAAATAACAGGATGTGGATTGAACATCAAATTAATTTTATTTTCCATGGCCCTTTTCCCTTCGTTTGATGTCTGATTGGAAAATAATGACTATCTCCGTGAAGAATGGCTTTGATATCGCAATTACTAAAAACTAGCAAGAGAAAAAAAGCGAATTTAAAATGCAAAAGCAGACTCACTGATAATGTGATGCACCGGGTCTTATCGGGTCTTACCACATTCTGCATAAATTTCCCTTTTTATCCTCTCTTCTCCATGACCGAGGTCAATGTGAAATCACTGCTTTTCATTCAAGATCAATTTCTCAGTCAAACATCTTTTGACTTTTATTGAGGGGGTCAAAACTTTTGTACAATAAGACTTACAGAGAACTTAAGCTGTCTATCACTAGCAAAGCTTGACGGCTATCCTAGGACAACATGCTATCAACGTGCTAAAACATGCTAATTTATCTTAGCAAAGTGCTAAAATATGTAAGTAATGTGCTAAATCATGCAAGCAACATGTTAACAACATGGTGTGAACAGTCTAGCAACATGCTAATTCATGCTAGCAACGTGCTAAAACACATTTGTAATGTGATAAAACATGCTAGTGACATGGTTAAACATGTTAGAAACATGGTAATTCATGTTAGCAACATTATAACAATGCTAACAATATGTTAACAACGTGATAACACCACGTTAATCATGCTATCAAACATGCTAAAACATTCTAGGAGTGTGTTAATTAATGGTAACAACATGGTAGCAATGTGTTTTAGCAACGTGTTAAACAAATGCTAAATCATGCTAGAAACAATTTGTTAAAACATGTTGGCAATGTGCTTAAGCATGTTAGCAATGTGTAACAACATGCTAAAACATGTTAGAAATATGTTAACAACATGCTAATCATGCTAGCAAGATACTAGCAACATGTTATCAACATGCTAATCATGTTAGCAACATGTTAAAACATGCTAATCATGTTAGCAATATGTTAAAACATGCTAGCAATGTGTTAAATCATGCTAACAACATGCTAATTCATGTTAATAACATTAAAATGCTGTCAACATGTTAATTCATGTTAGCAATGTGCTAAACATGTTAGAAACATGGTAATTCATGTTAGCAACATGTTGAATCATGTTAGCAACATGATAATAATGCTAACAATATGTTAACAACATGATAACCACAGTAATCATGCTAGCAAAACATGCTAAAACATGCTAGGAGTGTGTTAATTATTGGTAACAACATGGTAGTAACATGTTTTAGCAATGTATTAAAACATGCTAAATCATGCTAGAAAAATGCTAGCAACATGCTAATTCATGCTAACAATGTGTTAAAACATGCTGGTAATGTGCTTAAGCATGTTAGCAATGTGTTACAACATGTTAAAACATGTTAGAAACATGTTAACAACATGCTAATTATGCTAGCAAGATACTAGCAACATGTTAGCAAACATGCTAATCATGTTAGCAAAATGTTAAAACATGCTAACAACATGCTAATTCATGTTAATAACATTAAAATGCTACCAACGTGTTAATTCATGTTAGCAATGTGTTAAACATGCTAGTAACATGCTAATTCATGTTAGCAACATGCTAAAACATGTTAGTAATTTGATAAAACATGCTATTAACATGCAAATTCATGTTAGCAACGTGCTATAACATGTTAGCAACTTGTTTAAACATGTTAGCAACTTGTTTAAACATGCTAATTCATGTTAGAAATGTGTTAAAACATGCTAGCGACACATTAATTAAGGTCACCAGATGTCGCGTTTTTTTCGGGACAGTCCCGTATTTCAGCTCTATTTTTAGTGTCCTGACTTCGAATCATGTTTTGTCCCGTATTTCTTATTTCCTAAATTGTCTTTGCTAGGTGATCATAAAAGCGAGTAGTAGTCTTCTGTCATGCGCGAATAGCCTAATCAAAGCTAGCCAATCTTGTCATAGTATATTTTGGAGAACATAACTACCATCCCATCAGAATTTGTTATCAATTAACTTCCAGTTAATGAAGGCGGGATATTAGAGAGCGTGCTGAGCAGATGCAGATGAAGTCAGACATGAGAATGAAGAGTGCGTGTATATTTAACAAGGATCTTCAGAAAGTTATCAAGTTATTATGTTGTGAAAAGAAAAACGCAATGTGGTATCACGCTTGAGAAATCTGGTCATCCTAATGTTAATTTATGTTAGCATTGAGCTAAAAAATGCTAGCAGCACGCTAAATCAAGATAACAATGTGTTAATACATGCTAGTAAGATGTTAATTCATGTTAACAATGTACTAAAACATGTTAGTAACATGCTAATTCATGTTAGCAACATGTTAAAACGTAATGTGATAAAACATGTTAGTGACATGGTAAAACAGTAGCAACATGCTATTAATGTTAGCAATGTGTTAGTAACATGCTAGTAACATGTTAATTCATGTTAACAACGTGGTAAAACATGCTACCAATGTGCTAAAATAGCAACTTGTTAATTAATTCTAGCAATGTATTAAAATCTGCTACAAACATGCTAGCAAAATGTAAAATAATGCTAGTCACATGCTAAGACATGCTAACAACATGATAAACATGCTAGGAAACTTATAAAACTTTCAGACAAAGCTTTGTCAAGCCAACATAAAAGTTTGTCTCAATGAACTTTACTTTCTACTTAATCTTTGTTATTCTTTATACTCGAACTCTGTAAGGTCACCATCATTTTCTGTCACACTTAATATCAGATAAAATATCCAATTTGTTTATATCTATATTCAAGCAGTTTTGGCACTGAAACTAGTGCCTCTCTAACACATGAGAAAATACTGACAACAATATAAAAGGTTAAAAATAAACCATGAACATGGAAGCTCAGTCAAAGTTTCACCAATGTAAGAATAAATCAACACCTTATAAAGAAAGATAATATATTGCAAATTAATAAAGAAATTTAGTGTCATTTTTTTATTTCTGTAGCAGGCCTATGTCTGACTGGATTAAACAATGTACAATGATATATTTTTATCTGTTTACACTTCATCAGATCGAAAGGCATGTCACTGCAGCTGTCAGTCAAAATTTGTGCAGTGACGCCCTCTGCTGGATCGCACTGGCACATGCGCAGTGAGGCGCCTCGCGCTCCTCCTTTCAGAGTCAGCAGCGTTTCTCCTCACTTCAGTTTGTCAAATAAAACACACGATTACTCTTATTTATCATCAGTATGATTTCATTACCGTGTCGTTTGAGGTTCGGAAGGGTTTGTGATCATCTTGACGTGTTTGTTCAGTTCTGTGGACGCGTTTTCAGTCAGTGACGTACATTTGATTCTCTTCGTGTCTTGAAATAAAATCAGGCGATTGTGTTGATCATTGATTAAAAATAGACGTAAGTATTTTTGTCGTGTTGTTTATTGTTTTTTACACATATACAGCGAAGTAAAGTTGGATGACATGCGTGTTTAGGCCTGTTTGTTTTATTAAAATGTTCAAGTTCAGTGACTCACGGGAACTAAATGAAGTTCATAGAAGCTCATAATGTGTTAAATGTGCAGTTCACATGTTTAAATCAGTCACATTATATTAAAAGCCTGTTTAACATCTGTTTAAGGTCAAAGGTTGTGACATCATGGAGGCAGTTCTGGAGAGGCTTCAGTCACTGACCTCAGATCAGCTGAGGGAGGAGATCACCGGCGCCGGACTCAAATGTGGCCCGATAACAGCCACCACCAGGAGCATCTTTGAGAAGAAGTTGGCTCGAGCTCTTCTGGAGAGCCAGACGGACGCCACTGATGAGGTGCATTCTGGGAGCTCACATCCTGTGGAAGAGCTTCAGCAGCCAATCAGTGAGAATGACAACAGAGAAGAAACCAATCATGACGCTCAAACCCCAGAGACAGAGACGTCCTCGGAAAGTCCGTCTGTTTATTACGGCGTGTGTCCTCAGCCGGACGACCCTTCGGTTGAAAATGGTCTGTGTTTAATCGTCTTTTATTGTTTTGGGGCTCTGCTAGAACAGGTTAATCATAACCAGTGTTGTTGCTGTGATCAATTACAGGCTCGCCGCATGTGTACGTGGACAAGATGAAGGCGCTGAAGGCTGTGATGAAGCTGAAAGGCGCTCGATTCAAAGCCTTCGCCTCTAAAGAAGACGCGGAGAACTTTGCTAAAGGTTCATGTGAAGGAGGCGCGTCGCCCCACAAACCCTCTCCAGAGAAACCCGGCGCTGTGTCCATCACCGGTGAGCCCTTAGAGGATTAGTTCACTTCTGAATTAAAATGTCCCGATAATTTACTCTCCTCCATGTCATCCAAGATGTTCATGTCTTTCTTTCTTCAGTGGAAAAGAAATGAAGGTTTTTAAGGAAAACATTCCAGGATTTTTCTCCATATAGTGGACTTCACTGGGGTTCAACGGGTTGAAGGTCCAAATGTCAGTTTCAGCTTCAAAGAGCTCTACATGATCCCAGACGAGGAATAAGAGTCTTATCTAGAGAAACCATCGGCCATTTTCTAAAAAAAATAAACATTTATATACTTTTTAACCACAAATGCTCATCTTGCACTGCTCTGTGATGCTCCACACATTACGTAATCATGTTGGAAAGGTCACGTGTGACGTAGTTGGAAGTACTGCGGTAGTGGTACTTTTCTCCTCCAACTTCAATATTGTCCGACATCATTGTTTTACCTTTTTTTGTAAAGGCTGTTTGACTTAATCTTTGACATTCACTTTGTAAACACTGGATCGGTACTTCTGCCTACGTCACGTGACCTTTCCAACATGATTACGTAATGCGTGGAGCATCACAGAGCAGTGCAAGACGAGCATTTGTGGTTAAAAAGTATATAATTTTTATTTTTTTTAGAAAATGTCAGATGGTTTCTCTAGATAAGACTCTTATTCCTCGTCTGGGATCATGTAGAGCTCTTTGAAGCTGCACTGAAACTGACATTTGGACCTTCAACCCGTTGAACCCCAGTGAAGTCCACTATATGGAGAAAAATCCTGGAATGTTTTCCTTAAAAACCTTCATTTCTTTTCCACTGAAGAAAGAAAGACATGAACATCTTGGATGACATGGAGGAGAGTAAATTATCAGGACATTTTAATACAGAAGTGAACTAATGCTTTAAAATCCGCAATGGGAAAGAGGACGTGGGTTTTGAGCATCATGTGTTTTTGTGCAGAGTGGCTGCTGAGCGCAGAAGCTGTGAATGCAGAGAAGGCCAATGAGTTCAAGAGTCCACGAACACAAGATCTGACGGCGAAGCTCCGCAAAACCGTGGAGAGAGGAGATGAGGAGGCTTTCAGAGAGCTCGTCTGGGGAAATCCAAGATATCTCATTGGATCCGGTGACAATCCGACTATTGTGCAGGTGGGGTTTCGTTTTTGAACGTCTCTTCTGCTACCCAAGGCTGCATTTATTTGAGCGAAATACAGTAAAAATAGTGAAATATTATTTTAATGTAAATCAGCTGTTTTCTATGTGAATATATAGTAAAGCGTAATTTATTCCTGTGATCAAAGCTGAATTTTCAGCATCATTACTCCAGTCTTCAGTGTCACATGATCCTTCAGAAATCATTCTAATATGATGATTTGCTGCTCAAGAAACATTTATGATAATCAATCACAAGTCATATTCTTGTGGAAACCGTGATAAATGATAATTAACCTACACAGAACGAAAACCAAAGCCCAGGAATGAAGCTCTAAACGAGTTGTCTCTGCACTGTTTCTGAACTCCCTGAAACGCCTCCACTGTAGTCTCGAGTTTTCTTCCGGGAACAAACGCATCACAATATTTTAATCATTCATACGCATGTGTGTCCCTTTAAATGCAAATGAGCTGCTGCTCCCGCCCCCTTTCCAGAAGAGGGCAGAGCTTTAACAGCTCACGCTTCGGTCGCTCAACAACAACAAAGCTGGAGAATCTCACGCAGCCAAAATGAAGACGGTGTTCAGCCTTACATTGTTCAAACCGGAGTCGACACTGATGGAGAGACTCAGGAAGAAGTTACAACTTTTAGACGTTTCTGAATGGTTAGTGGATAAATTTATGTAGTTGCTGTGGAGTTGATTCAACTCATCCACTAGCATGTGCCGTCATGTTAATCTTTTGTGTTGAATTGACCCTCGTTTGTGAAGCAGTCCGGCGTAAAATGACGGCATGACAACAACACTCTACTACAACAACTCTTCCTCTTCTCTAAAGCAGCCCAACATGGCCCCGCCCCCTTTGTTGTGTGTTCTCGTGGGCGGGGTTTATGTAAATTTTAGGGTTAGTGATGTCACCAACACAGGAAGAAGCTCGTTGTAGTCCCTACCAGCCGTTTGTTGCGATTTCTGTAAAAGAAAATATCTCTCTTTGCATTGAACTTTGAGCGTCGTAACTTTGTTGTTGTTTATGATCAAACAGCAACATTACACACTAACTAAAGTTAAAAAAAGTGACGTCATAATCAAGCATCAAGTACAGTTTGGTTGATTTGTCCAGGAGGGATGCAGATACAATGTCTTACACGTCGCAGCAAAAGAAAACCAGCCGGGAATCGCTCGGCTTCTCCTGGAAACGCTGGAGGATCCAGAGTTCATGCGCCTCATGTATCCTCATGATCAGGAGCTCATGCTGCAGCAGCGCATCCGATACATCGTCGATCTGTATCTCAACACGCCTGACAAAGCCGGTGAGTAGCGTACACACACACACACACACACACACACACACACACACACACACACACAGGACGGTCTCGATCTGAGATGTGATGTTCCTCACAGAGCAACGAGACGCCGCTGCACTTCGCCTGCAAGTTTGGATGTCCGGAGGTGGTGGATGTTCTGTGTTCACATCCGAGCATCGACAAACACTGCAGGAACAAATACGACCAGAAACCGTCCAGTGTAAGAAACCGCAGCCATATTAGAGTGAAACACGTTTAATGTGTGAAGTAACCGCTCGTGTTCATTCGACAGGTGATCTGTGAGCGGAAAAACAAAAGCAAGGAAGTGAAGCAGAAGATCATGGAATATTTGGAAGGTCCTGTTTCCGTCGGGACGCTCTAGTTTTGTCTGTGTTCGAGGATGTAGTTTCACTGCTGGGTTTTGTCTTTTTCTCACAGACAGATTTTATGTGCCGTTGTTGCGGGCAGATGACAACACGCTGCCTCCGGTGATCGGCGCTCCCTGGTGTCCTGGTTCACTGGAGTCCTGCGATCGGTTTTATGGGCCGGACAGGATGATGGACAGTCCCAAAAACCCAATAAAGTCCATCAAGGCTTTTGTTGGGCCTCTGAATTCATCAAAGGTACTTTATACACTCCCTGTCAAAAGTTTGGAAACATTACAATTGTTTAATGTTTCTGAAAGAGTCTCTTCTGCTCACCAGAGCTGCATTTATTTGATCAAAAATACAGTAAAAATAGTGAAATATTTTTGCAATGTAAAACAGCTGTTTTCTATGTGAATATATAGTAAAGTGTGATTTATTCCTGTGATCAAAGCTGAATTTTCAGCATCATTACTCCAGTCTTCAGTGTCACATGATCCTTCAGAAATCATTCTAATATGATGATTTAATAATAATAATAATTATTATTATTATTATTATTATAATTATTACAAACAAGCGTAATAAAAAATAATTATTATTATATTTTTTACTCATTAAAATGATTGTAAATACAATTTCTGTGGGCACGCAAATAATAATAATAAAATACTATCTAATAATATTATTTTTAGTAATAAGACTTAAAATTAATAACATTTTTTTTATTTTATTATTATTATTATTAAAACAAGCATTAATATTATATTTAGTATCTTTAAAAAAATTAAAAACTAATTTATTTTTACAAAATGTGTTTGCCCATACATTTGAATAATAATTACAATAATTTTAATAATAATAATAATAACTATTATTATTATTACAAACATGCTTAATAATGAATTACTATTATTATTATTATTATATATTTTACTTAAATTATTATTATTAAAATTATTGTAATTACAATTTCTGTGGACACACAAATTATTATAATACTACTACTTTTAATAATAACACTTGAAATTAATAACATTTTTATTTTACTATTATTATTATTATTATTATGATTGGTAATAATAATAGTAATAATACTAATACTAACTAATACTAAAAACGTATTATTATATTTATTATTATAACAATTTTAACATTTAATTTATAAAACATTTATTATTTACCGGTTTTATCATTTTTATCATTTATTTTATTGTTATTATTAGTAGTAATTATAACATTATTATCACAAACAAGCTTAATAATAAAATATTATTATATTTTAAAAAATAATTATTGTTATTAACAATTTTTTATAATTACAGTTTCTGTTAGCACACAAATTGTAACAATATTTTTTAAATAATTTTTAAAATTAATAACATTCACTTTATTATTATTATTATCATTATTATTATTAATAGTAGTCATAATAATAATAGTAATAATAATGTATTTTTATAAAATGTCTTTCAGGGCGACAAAGAGAGACAAGAAACAACAAACATATTCAAATATGTCAAACAAATACATAATCCAATCAAGCAAAACATGAACAGATGTGCGTGAGATCTTGATGTTCAGGTAAATCAATCTTTTCCTGCAGGCAGAGGAGTTTCACAGACTGTGGAAAACGCCGCCGCGGGATCGAGCCGGATACTTCCGTCACATTCTGAAGTCCGATTCGGAGAGGGGAGCAGAGCGAGTCGGCAGGTCAGCTGATCGTGAGACTCTTTTGTTTAACACTAAACTGCATTACTCATATAATCGATCCGTCCACAGAGAGCTGGCTCATGAGATGGGATACCCATGGGCAGAATTCTGGGATTTCCTCAACTGCTTCGTTGACTTGTCCAGCAGGGAGGGGCTGAAGATGCTGGACGAGCATTTGAGGATCACAGAAGACAGCTGTAGGTCGTTTCTTAATTCACTAGAAGAAGAGGAGGCTGAAGAATCCCGAGCGTTCCCGGTCTGTGACCTGATGCAGGAGTTTGATAAGGTTCTGCTCTCCGCCGATCACTTGAACAGAACCGCTGACTCCGGCTGGCAGAGCGATGACGATGGATCCAGCTGCAGCTCAGAGGAGTATTTCACAGCCGACGAGGACGCTGATAACGAGACGTCTTCACCCTGGAGCGACGGACGCTTGGATCTGAACGCCTCGGGCTCCTCCAGCTCATCGTTTAAATCCACACACAGCACGACGGATCACGACACTGGCCCAGTGGACCGCCACAGATCTGATGTTTTTATCCAAGGGTGAGCTATAACATACTGCTTGACAAATGCATATCAAAACATACAGCTCTTTATTAATTCTAGTGCCTTTATTTTGGCTAGTGATTCACCCACCAAACTGGACAGTGAGGTTCTTCTAGCGCTGAATGACGTGGAGATCGACCCGCTGTCACACCACAACGTCATGAGGTGGAAGAACAAGATTTTATCCTATTCTTCATCGCAAAGACAAAGGTAGTGATTATTCCTGCACAAGAGGTTTTCAAACGGGGAGAAAAACAGTGTGAAAAATGCAAAAATTAATAATTAGAAAATTAGAATAAACTAAAGAAATATATTTCATTAAAATAAAAAATGGATTAAAATAAAATAAATTTTTTAAAAATAAATAAAATTTGATGTAAATGAAAAATAAATATTTAACTAAATAAACAAAAACATTGAATTAAGACAAATAAAACATGATTAAAGTAAATACATTTGATTAGAATAAATAAATAAAATTTGATTTCAATAAATAATAATGCTAAAATAATAATAAATATCTAACAGTACAGTATGATAGTCAGTAGAAAAGAATGCAATAAAATAATGTAATAGAAATTAAATAAATAAGATTTTATTAAAATGAAAAAATTAATTTTATTAAATAAATAATAAATATGATTAAAATAAATAAAAAACATGATTTAAATAAACATTTGATTAAAATAAAAAAATTGATTAAAATAATTTATTAAAATAGCTTAATAAATATTATTACAATAAATAAATTGATTAAAATAAATATAATTTGATGTTACTAATTAAATACCTAAATAAACAAAAGCATTTGATTAAAATTAATAAATAAAATTTGATTTAATATCTATATTTAATAGTTTTTGTATAAAAAAAATAAATAAATAAAACATAATTTAAATAAATTTCATTAAAATAAAAAATAATAAATAAATAAAAAGAAATTATTTTCAGCAAAATAATAAAATAATAAATTAATACATTTGATTAAAATAAATAAAACATGATTTGAATAATAAAAAACTACTAATATAAATAGAAGTTAATTCAAATAAATTTATGAAATTTGATGTGAAATAAACAAAAGCATTTGATTAAGATGAATAAATAAAATAATATAATAATAATATTTATTTAAATGAATAAGTAGATTAAAAATAAATAAATATTTCATTGATATTTAATTAATTTAAATTTATTTTTAATGATTTAAATAAACAGTCTAAAAAACAGTACAGTACTATAGTGAGAAGAAAAGAATGCAGTGATGTAACGTAATAGAAACTAAATATTTATAATTATTTTAATTCCACTCATGTGGGAAATGAGCTGGTCAAATGAACTGGGCTTTCGTTCATCTCATTCAGAATCCAAATGTTTTGCATTCTTGATATTTAATCATATTATATAAGTTGCAGCATGTTTCAACAAAACATGACTTATATTCTGTAAAATAAGGTAAATGTACTGCATTTGTATTGTGTTACAGTGAAATAAAATGTTGTGTGATTTCCAGCTGGCCGTCAGCTTCACAGATGAGCAGAGACGCTGAGAGCCGGAGTTCAACGGCCTGTACACCGAACCGGTTAACCGTCTCACCCAAGTTCAGAAGCCCCGGTCACTTTATCCCTGGACAGTTTATGTTCAGCCCGCCGAGCAAGTCCTACAGTCGCCTTTAACTGAGGTTCACTTCCATAAACACCGAGATCTTCAGCAGATGCTGTCATACTTTACAAGCTCTTACATTTACATTTCATAACACTACGTTTTATTACTTCCAAAACAGTAATACAAGTTTTACTTAAGAATATGTTTTTTTATTTTTGCACAGCAATTGGGTTGCCTTTATCATGCTGGGAAAATGGTGCAATTATTAATGTTTGTGGACCTTGCGTCTGAAGTATGATGCATATGTAATATATAATTATAATGTATTGAACTGTGTTTCCTTGTTACATAAAGACTTGTTATAAAAACAGTTGGGTTATATTCGGTGTGTTTTCTGAGTCCACATGAAGGAGATCCGTGTGCAAATATTGCAGTATTAATCACTTCAACACTGTTTATTCTCTGCTCCAGCAGATGGCGCCAGTGAAGGACTCTTTAGCTGTAAACAGGGTTTATTATTGTAATATTCTTCTCAGACAACATTATCACACACAAACATGACTTCTTAAATGAAGTTGTATTTTATAAATGTTTCAAAATGTAAAAAATAAATTTGATTTGATTAAAATAACGTGTTAAAAATAAGTATTTAAATTAATAAATTTGATTTATTAATTTAAAATTAATAGATATTAATTAAAATAAATAAAATGTAATGTAAATAGATAACTAAGTAAACAAAAACATTTGATTAAAATAAATATTTTATAAATTGTTAGTGATTACCAGCAATGTGTGTTGCCGGTTTATTTCTGCACACAAGAAACAAGCTGTCAAATTGATCTTAAACTTTGCCCCGCCCACTGTAAGCCACACCCACTGCCCCATCATGGCACTCCCATTTAGCAGCCCCCTGTTCTCTGTTTTCTGCCCACTCACTGGCCATGTACTGCCCTGTGTAAGCCACACCCACTGCCCCTTCATGTCCCACCCACTCATCAACCCCTGTATCACCTTTTGTAAGCCACACCCACTGCCCCACATGCCCCGCCCTCTCAGCAGCCCCCTCTACCACCCTCTGTAAGCCACACCCACTGCCCAACCCTCTCAGCAGCCCCCTCTACCGCCCTCTATAAGCCACACCCACTGCCCCTTCATGTCCCACCCACTCATCAGCCCCTATACTGCCCTCTATAAGCCACACCCACTGCTCCTCATGCCCCGCCCTCTCAGCAGCCCCTCTACCACCCTCTATAAGCCACACCCACTGCCCAACCCTCTCAGCAGCCCCTCTACCACCCTCTGTAAGCCACACCCACTGCCCAACCCTCTCAGCAGCCCCCTCTACCGCCCTCTATAAGCCACACCCACTGCTCCTCATGCCCCGCCCTCTCAGCAGCCCCTCTACCACCCTCTATAAGCCACACCCACTGCCCATCATGCACTCCCTTTTAGCCCCTGTTCTCTGTTTTCTGCCCACTCTCTGGCCATGTACCCCTCTGTAAGCCACACCCACTGCCCTAATGCCCCGCCTCTCAGCAGCCCCTCTACCACCCTCTATAAGCCACACCCACTGCCCAACCTATCAGCAGTCCCTCTACCACCCTCTGTAAGCCCACACACTGCCCAACCCCTTTCAGCAGCCCCCTCTACCGCCCTCTATAAGCCACACCCACTGCTCCTCATGCCCCGCCCTCTCAGCAGCCCCCTCGACCACCCTCTATAAGCCACACCCACTGCCCCATCATGGCACTCCCTTTTAGTGGCCCCCTGTTCTCTGTTTTCTGCCCACTCTCTGGCCATGTACTGCCCTCTGTAAGCCACACCCACTGCTCCTAATGCCCCGCCCTCTCAGCAGCCCCTCTACCACCCTCTGTAAGCCACACCCACTGCCCCTTCATGTCCCACCCACTCATCAGCCCCTATACCGCCCTCTATAAGCCACACCCACTGCCCCTCATGCCCCACCCAGTCAGCAGCCCCTCTACCACCCTCTGTACCATCCTCTGTAAGCCACACCCATTGCCCCTAATGCCCCGCCCCCTCAGCAGCCCCAGTATAAACAGACTAAGCTGACAGCAGAAAGACACACACTCGCACTCCTCTGATCTGAGATGCTTGTATGATGATGATGATGATGATGATGGGCTGTTCGTTGTGTGTCTGCTGTCATGAGTGTGTGATTGTTGGACTGATTGACTGATTGATGGATGTTGCGGATGCAGGATGCGCAGGAGCAGCGCTTACATCCCCGTGTCCACTGCTGCCGCTCTGCTGGTCACTTCATCCACACTGTTCTTCGTCTTCACGTAAGTCACCCATAATCCTCCTCCATTCACGGAAGCAGTTCGGACACTTATAATAACTTTACACTTTGATTTTAAAGAAGAATTTACTGCATGAAAAATGCATATATATATACACACACACACACACACAGTATATATGGATTTTTAGATGTGGTAAATTTGTTAAAGTATAAAGTTGTTATATGAAAAATTACATTTATATAAAAGTGTGTTTTGTCCAGTAATTAATATATAAGCAGCAGCACCGTCACAAGCTCTTTCTTAAACAGTGTATTTTCAGTGTTGCGGTTTATTTAAACACAACAGCGCAGTATATTGAGTGTGTTTGAACCCTGATGAACTCCGTACTGAGATGTGATTTTAATCCAGCACTGAAAGTAGGGCAGTGAGCCACTGCAAACAACTGCTGATATCCTACTGTTACACCCATGATAACATCCCTTCTGCAGGATTCTCTAAAACCCAGGATTGTGATTCTTAATTGCATTGCTGCACTTTTCTATGCAGATGCATGCGTGTTGGAATGAGCATTGAAATGAAAGGCTGGTGTGATCTGATCAGGTGTTGTGGGTCTGGATTGATGTGGAATGACCTTTGCTGCCGTATCTGTCCCAGATTTCATGCAGTTTTGTGCGCGTTTAGCTCTGACGGCACCAGCAGATGGGAAGTTCAGGATTAGGATTTGCTCCCAGTGCTGTTTGATTCCCCGTCCAGGAACTATCGAGGTGTTCATCATCAGGCGTGTGACCTCCGCTGGATGAGTTTAAGCTCAGAGAAACCACATCTGTCATCTGCACACACGAGACGTTCAAAAGTTGGAATAATTATGATTTTTAATGTTTTTGAACGAGTCTCTTCTGCTCACCAAAGCTGCATTTATTTGATTAAAAATGCAGTAAAAATAGTGAAAATTTATTTTAATGTAAAACAGCTGTTTTCTATGTGAATATATAGTAAAGTGTAATTTATTCCTGTGATCAAAGCTGAATTTTCAGCATCATTACTCCAGTCTTCAGTGTCACATGATCCTTCAGAAATCATTCTAATATGATGATTTGATCAAGAAACATGATTATTATCACGTTACTGATACACTGCACTGTTATTATAACGTGAAGAATAAAGAAATGTAGCTTTTATTTCATACCGAGTTTATATTCTAAATGCTCCAGGAATGCATGCAGATTTCCCAGCATGCAGTGTGCTGTGATTGTGTAAAGCGTGATTTTCACCAGGTTATTTCTGACTGTAATCTTCGGCTGCTGTTGTAGAGATAGATTGGCCTTTAGTAACTGGACTAATGAGAGTGTGGCGCTCCATCTGTTGTGTGTGCACCGCATTTAACTGTTAATTAAACTACAGAAGCTCACTGGGTGTGAAACTAACCAGGCTGGTCACTAACTGAAGGTCTGAATGGTTTTGAATCCAGTTCGTTTGTACCTGAAATGAGTGATTATGAGTTAATATGGATAAAAGTGTCTGCTTATTGTTAGAACAGATCGGTGTGTTCTGATCAGAAACTGTTATCTTTAGTTTAGTTTAACTAGATCTACTAGTGGAAGAATCACAGATTAATCTGATCATAATATTTGTATTATATAGTGTTTTATGTGTTTATACAGTGCTTTATAGAAGCAATAAAACACATGAGGTAAACAGTCACTTTGATCCAGTGTTATTTTACTATCACTGAGATACGATTATAGTTTTTATTAATATTTTGAATTAGTTTTTATTGTATGTAATGATATTTGTCTAATCTGTGTTTCTGCTGTTGGCTTCACTATGGCTCTGTTTCTCATCAGGGATTGGTGTGTGTGCAGATGGTCAGGAATCACAGAGACATCGGCCGTAATCCGTTGATAAGAAATCAGGATCTTGAAGAGAAAAGCTTTTGTCCTCGCACAAAAATCATTTGTTCATGACCTATATTCAGTGATTCACTCACTTTCACAGAGCTTATGCGGTGTATATAGTCATGCATCTTACAGCGGTGCTTGATGGTTGAGGAAACACAGTTGTGAAAGTGTTATCGAACAGAAGTGAGATCAGATAGAATAAAGTTCTGTATGTAATAATGTAATAATGATGTAGAATATCAGTCTGATCTGAGGCCAGCTGTGTTCGGATCAGATGTGAACACCTGCACATTAACATCCTTCCTGAAAACACTGTTCACTGCTTCATAGAATAATTACAGGTGTTTTGACAAACATCTGCGTTACAGCAGCACTGAGCAGCTGCCGTATTTACCCGTACATAAATAAAAAAAGGAAATTATATTTCGTAAAAAGAACTTTGCGTTCCCCCAAAAACTGCATTCCTCAAAGAAACGTTGCATTCCCAGAGAATCGTTGCATTTCCTGGAGAAACTTTGCGTTTCTCCGAAAAACTTTGTGTTCCCCAAAGAAACTTTCCATTCCGCGGAGAAACTTTGAATTCCCCGGAGAAACTTTGCGTTCCTCTGAAAAATGTTGCATTTCTCAAAGAAACGTTGCATTCCTCTGAAAGATTTTGCATTCCCCTGAGAAACTTTAAGAAACGTTCCGTTCTTCTGAGAAATTTTACAATTCATACAATTTTTCAAACTGTTTCAGTTAACCCCTTCATTGCTGTGTGCTTTTTTTGCATCGTGGCTGATTGTAGATTGTAATTATTATTATTTTTTATTTATTTCCCATTAATTTCTATGGCAGTCACTTTTGACCACGAGGAGTACAGATGTGACTATTTTTTAGGATCTTTTTAGCTCTTTGAATCATGTCCATGATTTTTTTTGTGTTCACACAGCAAGTGCCACAAAAGTCACCAAGTGTCGTAACTTTCAGTTCAAGTAAAATAAATCAGAACTTAAAAATGACTTTTGAGTAATTTATTTTATGACTCATTTTTTATTGTAATGAAAATCTAATTTTAACATCAAATTTTAACTGTATCACTGTAATACTGCGTGAGATAAAACATTCGAAGCATTTAAGTATTTAATTAAATAAATACAAATGCATTAAAATAATATATTATTTTTGATGAGAATGTAATGTGTTTCCATTGCAGCAATGAGAAATGTGCTTAACTGTGATGAAAATAATAATTAAAGCAAAACAAAATCGTAATAGTCCTAAAATAGGCTTAATTTTTCACTTCATACTAAATATCTTATTGCTCACTTCTTGATTGTTGGGGTTAAATATGAGTGGGACAGATTCACTCATACACATGCAGGACAGATACATGCTGTGTTTTGTGTGGGTTTTTTATTGTCGTTGTTCTGATTGTTGGTTCTCTGCGCTCACTATAGTGTGTTTTCATATGGATCCAGCAGTTTTTCGGGCAGACGGGTCTTTGATCCAGTCAGTAATCTGGGATTAGTGACGTACGGCTGCGGCGGGACAGACCCTCCATCCCCCCGTTACTACAGGACCGCTGCTGACACACATACACCAGACAGAAACGTGTCACAGAAACCAGAGAATATAAAGAAATATGTGACAGAAACAAATCTGCATGCTCTTCAATTGGATCGATATCATGTTTTTAGTTTCCTGTCTTTTATTTGATCTCACGACTATGGAAGCCCATTTCCGACACATAGGGAAAAAAATCATGCTTTGGCCAATCACAATTATGAGATAAAAAGCCCAAATTATGACTTTAAAAGTCTTAATTATGACCTAAAATGTCAAAATTATGACATACAAAGTTGAAACTGACAAAAAGTCAAAATTATGACACTAAGTTAAAATTATGATAAAAAGTCAGAATTATGAATCAAAAAGTCATGATATAAAAAGTCAAAATTACGACTTACTAAATTGAAATTATGAGTCAAAATGACATACTAAGTCATAATTATGAGATAAAAAGTCGAAACCGACTTAAAAAGTCATTATGATATAAAAAGTCAAAATTATGACACTAAACTGAAATTATTGCATATGTCAAGATTATGACATACTAAGTTAAAATTATGACTTAAAAAGTTGACGTTATGACATACTAAGTTGAAACTGACATAAAAATTCAAAATTATGACATAGTAAGTTAAAATTATGACATAGTAAGTTAAAATTGGCATTAAAAAGTCAAAATTATGACATACTAAATCGATATTATGATATACAAAGTTGAAACTGACAAAAAGTTTGTCGAAATTATGACAAATTAAATTACACAATTAAAATTATCATTATTAAAAAAAAATATTAAAGAGTCAAAATTATGACATTAAGTCATAATTATGACATGAAAAGTAAAAATTGTGACTAAATTAACATTGAGTCAAAATTATGACATATTAAGTCATAATTATGACATGAAAAGTCGAAACTGACTTAAAAAGTCAAAATTGTTACATTCTGAATTTAAGTTATAGCACAAGACGAAATTTTGACAAAAAGTTCAAATGATTACATTATATTTTCTACTTTTTGTATATTTTTACCTGTCATAAATTTGACTTTTTATGTCATAATTATGATTGGCTTTCTTGTCGTATGTGGCAGTAATGGCCTTCTGTACACGACACATTCATTCAATGAAAAACTGAATTTAATCTGCGTCCCAGCGGCCATGATTACCTCTCCATTTAATCCCTCGCTCCGGACGTAATCATCCCCTGTTCGTTTTTTCTTTTTTCTGGACTGATCCACACTTTCATTTTTGTCTTTGTGCTGGTCCTCAGGGGCCGACGAGCCTCTCAGATGTTCGAGACGGAGCTTCAAACACCACAGAAAGGCAAAAGACGCTTGATTCAACTTTTGCTTGTGAATTATTCATCCCAAACTACATTTGATCTAAACGAAGGCAGATCTGAAATGATTATTGGCGCAATGACATCAGGTTCACGTCTGTCGGCGTTATTTAATTTGATTGTTCTTTAATACAGAGGTGGATTCTTAAAGTCAACATGAAACTGCATTTACAGCCCAGTTTACTGCATTTTTGAGCCAAAAAGGACTTTCAGTGCCATAAAATATAGGCTGTCCTTAATTTTATTTATCAGGAATTGACTGAACATGAATTAAACCTTGAAATAATAGTCAGAAAAAATTTTTTTTTTTTTAAAGGAACAGTTTATTGAACATTTAGACAAAAAAATACAGTATGCATGTGTTTTTTTGTTGAGTATCATATTTGATCCATCAGGCTTTTATGACTCATATAGTCTGATGTAGTGAGAATATTGAGGAAAAAAGCTATCAGAGACAGAAGGACTGTAGGAGATCGAGTGCGACAGGTTTATCAGATCATGTTGATCATTTAGAGGAAATCTGTGTATCAAATATGCTGCAACAGCTTTATAGGTTTAATAAAGTAAATGTTGTTGATCTCTCTTCCTCGCAGGTGTCCTTGGCTCGCTGAGCACGTGTCTCTCATTTTCCCACCATGTGTCGGAATCGTGTTCCTCTTTGTTATGGCAAACTTCACCATGGCAACCTTCATGGATGCCGGCGTGTTCCCGAGGGGTGAGTTGAGTCAAACGCATTATCACAGCTGAATCTGAGCGCTGGTTATTCTGTAAACTAGTCTGCAAAATAACACATTAGTTTAGTGTAGATCGAGACGCTCCAATATGATATTTTAAAGGTTCCTAATGTTGTTTTTGACCAGTTTACATTCATCCAAGATCAAAAACACTTTAATTTTCTCCTAATATCCACTGCAGCATCAGCTCTTTTCTCTCAGTGTCTGAAACGCTTTGATCAAAGATTCGGTCTCTCTAAACCCCGCCTTTCTGAGAGCTGCTCTGCTGTGATTGGTCAGCTGACCTCAGTCTGCTGTGATTGGTCGAAAACCAAACGCTCATTATCGTATCTGAATCTCAGCTCTTGATTCACACAGTAACGATGGCGTCGGTTTTACCGTATCAATCTCATCAAAGTGGATTTGCTTTGGCAGCAGAAAACAGCGTCTTCTCGACATGAACAACACGAACCAAACTCTTCCAGTCTCAGATACAACTACAGTGATTGAGGGCGGGGCAAAGAGACGCTGTTCAGCCAATGAAGACCAGAGGCTGGCATTATGCAAATGAGTTACATTTACATAGGTTCAGCAGGAAGTGAGACTGAATTACTGACGACTCGTTTCAGCAGTTCAGATTCACTTTCTTTTATCTGCATTTTGATCTTTGAAACTTTGCAGAACTTTTACATTCACAAACAGCTTTAGGGAATATCTGAAAAAGCATAATAGGAGCACTTTAACAGCTTCACTATCAAACGCTTGTGTTAAACGTGCACCGATGCTGGTTTCACGCTCTGTTTTCACTGCAGCCAATGAGGACGAGGACAAGGACGACGACTTCCGCGCGCCGCTCTACAAGAACGTAGAGGTGCGAGGTGTGCAGGTGCGCATGAAGTGGTGCGCTTCCTGTCACTTCTACCGGCCGCCCAGATGTTCACACTGCAGCGTGTGTGATCATTGTGTGGAGGTGAGACCAGTAACTATCTATCTATCTATCTATCTATCAGTCCGTCTGTCCGTCTGTCTGTCTGTCTGTCTGTTCGTCTGTCTGTCCGTCCGGCTGTCCGTCTGTCCATCCATCTGTCTGTCTGTCTGTCCGTCCATCTGTCTGTCCATCCGGCTGTCCGTCTGTCCATCCATCTGTCTGTCTGTCTGTCCGTCCATCTGTCTGTCCGTCCGGCTGTCCGTCTGTCCGTCTGTCCATCCATCTGTCTGTCTGTCTGTCCGTCCATCTGTCTGTCCGTCCGGCTGTCCGTCTGTCCATCCATCTGTCTGTCCGTCTGTCCATCTCTCTGTCTGTCCGTCCGTCCGTCCGTCTCTGTCTGTCCATCTGTCCGTCCGTCTGTCTGTCTGTCTGTCCGTCTTTCTGTCCGTCCGTCCGTCCGTCCGTCCGTCTGTCTGTCTGTCCGTCTGTCTGTCTGTCTGTCCATCTGTCTGTCTGTCCGTCTTTCTGTCCGTCCATCTGTCTGTCTGTCTGTCCGTCCGTCTGTCTGTCTGTCCGTCTGTCTGTCTGTCTGTCTGTCCGTCCGTCTTTCTGTCTGTCCGTCTGTCTGTCTGTCTGTCTGTTTGTCCGTCTCTGTCTGTCTGTCCATCCGTCTGTCTGTCTGTCCGTCTGTCTGTCCGTCCGTCCGTCCGTCCGTCCGTCCATCCTTTTGTCTGTCTGTCTGTCTGTCTGTCTGTCTGTCTGTCTGTCTGTCCGTCCGTCCGTCTGTCTGTCTGTCTGTCTGTTTGTCCGTCTCTGTCTGTCTGTCCATCCGTCTGTCTGTCTGGCTGTCTGTCCGTCTGTCTGTCTGGCTGTCTGTCCATCTGTCTGTCCGGCTGTCTGTCCATCTCTGTCTGTCCGTCCGTCCGTCCGTCCGTCTCTGTCTGTCCATCTGTCCGTCCGTCTGTCTGTCCGTCCGTCTGTCCGTCTTTCTGTCCGTCCGTCTGTCCGTCCGTCCATCCTTTTGTCTGTCTGTCCGTCTCTGTCTGTCTGTCCGTCCGTCTGACTGTCTGTCTGTCCGTCCGTCCGTCCATCCGTCCGTCTGTCTGTCCGTCCGTCTGTCCGTCTGTCCGTCTGTCCGTCCGTCCTTCCTTTTGTCTGTCTGTCCGTCTCTGTCCGTCCGTCCGTCCGTCTGTCTGTCCGTCTCTGTCCGTCTGTCTGTCCGTCCGTCTGTCTGTTTGTCTGTCCGTCCGTCCATCCTTTTGTCTGTCTGTCCGTCTCTGTCTGTCTGTCCGTCTGTCTGTCTGTCTGTCCGTCCGTCCGTCTGTCTGTCCGTCTCTGTCTGTCTGTCTGTCTGTCCATCCGTCCATCCGTCTGTCTGTCTGTCTGTCTAAATATTTTTTTTTCTTCAATTCATTAGGTTTAACGAATAAAGAATATAGGAGTAAAATGTAGGTTATGCTCTGAGGCTATTTTTCAGCATGTTTTCTTAATCTCTTCAGGACTTTGACCATCACTGTCCTTGGGTGAACAACTGCATCGGGAGACGCAACTATCGCTTCTTCTTCCTCTTCCTCCTGTCTCTGAGTCTTCACATGGTTGGTGTTTTTTCCGGCGGTCTCCTGTACGTCCTGGATCACCTGGAGAACTTGTGGGAATTGCACGCGGCTGTCACGTATCCTTTATCTACTGTCACGCTCCATGATTGTGTCATGGAAACACAAAAATAATTGGTCAGACAGACAGATAGTCCCGCCTCCAAACTCATGTGATTGGCTGAGTCAGAAGTCGCCATGTCAGGCTGCTTAAACAGATATTTTATTGTATTTTAGATGTTTTAATAGTTTAGTTATAACGATAATAAACCCTGATCTGAATTTGCACCTCTCAATCCTCACACACACACGAGTGCCTTGACAGTGTGTGTTCAGGCTGGCGGTCATGAGCGTCTCCGGTCTGTTCTTCGTTCCAGTCTTGGGTCTGGCCTGCTTTCATCTGGTGCTGGTGGCACGAGGACGCACAACAAACGAACAGGTGAGATCATGATCGACACGGACCAGATTCTGCTAAACGCTCAACTTACTCTCACAAAACTACTTCACAGGTTACTGGAAAGTTCCAAGGAGGAGTGAATCCGTTCACGCGCGGCTGCTGTCACAACGTGCAGTTTGTCCTCTTCAGTCCCATCATACCGAGGTGAGCGTCTCCTGCTGCCTTCGCACATGTATGATGGAATGCGAAATGCATCAGTTCCACGCAACAACAGCTTTATTTACATGTACATTTATGCATTTGGTCACAAGTGACCTGCATCGAATTCTAGGTGTACATTTGATCATATTATTCAAGCATTGAGAATCAAACATCACGGATGCCAACAGTATGTTTTTGTGAGCGTTCATTTTGCTCTTTAAATGTTAGGTACACTGGGAAACTCAGTGACAGATTGCCGGTTCGCGTTCAGCCTCCGTTCCATCAGCCGGAGTCACACAAACTGACCCCTGTGAAGAGCGCCGACAACTGCGTCTCCAGCCAAACACTCCCAGTGAAGGTACATTCATCAAGACTTCCTTTCATAAATGCTTAATTTGTGGTACATGAAAGCTGTGAATAAATGAATGAGGTCGAACAGCACACTTAACCTGCGTTCAGCTGGTCATCAACCCACTCATTTATTTATTTATTTATATTTTAAATTTGTTTTATTTTTATATTTTCTGTTTTCATTTTAATTTTGGTTATAGTAATTTTATTGTTTTTTTTATTAATTTTTTTTTAAATATATCTGTATAGTTTTTATGAATATTTTAAATTTGTTTTAATTTTTATTTTCTTTTTTAATTTTGATTTTAGCTAGTTTTAGTAATTTTATTGTGTTTTTTCCATTTTATTAGTTTTTTTAGTATATCTGTAAAGTTTTTATTAATATATTTTGAATTTGTTTTTATATTTTCCTTTTTCATTTAAAATTTTAGTAATTATATTGTTTTTTAAATATATCAGTAGTTTTTATTTATATTTTAAATTTGTTTTTATTTTTATATTTTCTGTTTTCATTTTAATTTTAGTTAGTTTTAGTAATTTTATTGTTTTGTTTTTTATTTTATTTGTTTTTTTTTTTTAATCTGTTTTAAGTTTTATTTCAGTTTTAGTTATTTTAGTACATGAAGTTAAACTATAAAGTAAAGTTTGTCAGGTTTGTTGGCTTGTCTGAAAGTTTGAATTTTTGCTAACATGTTCCAAGCATCTTATTTTATCACATTGCTATCATGATCTTTGCATGTTTTTGCAAGTTTTTTTATATTTTAGTTGGTTTCATTTTATTCCAAGTAACAAACATGTTTTTTATGGTTTTAGTTCCGGTTTGTCAGGTTTCAAAACAGCTTCCCCAACGATCACTATGTGATTTGTGTCAGTATAATCTTGTGTTTGTGCCAGTCTCTAGAGGAAGTAGATGATCCAGACAGTAAAGGTCTGACCAGTCCACCTCCGCTGCCCCCTAAACCAGATCCAGTCCTGCTCAAGAACCATTTGGCAGCTTTGGAAGGTGGGTGGACGTGTGGAGGCTCTTGGAAGCGTCGAGCAGAATCATGTATCTGGAAGGTTTGAAACACAATGTGTTCATGTCCTCTCATTGTGATTTATAATAGAGAGTTTGCTCCAGTCCAGAGCTGTAATGCCTTCAGGACACAAAATGAATCCACTTCAGACTTCAGAGTCGCCCACCAAAGTGCTCTACCAAGTTCCCAGAGATCAGGTGAGACCCTGTTTAAACTGCTTAGAGCTGGGCGATATGACCAAAATCCTTCCCATGATGAAGTCATTTTCAATCACAGTAAGGAACAGCATCACAATATAGCAGTTCTGCATGAAATCAGAGACGCTACTAATGCATTTAGATTGAAACAAATGAAACAAAACCAACCGATATTTAAATCTCTTAATAGAACAAAACCAACCGATATTTAAATCTCTTAATGAAACAAAACCAACCGACATTTAAATCTCTTAACGGAATGAAACTGACCGATGTTTAAATCTCTTAATGAAACAAAACGACCGTTATTTAAATCTCTTAACGAAACAAAACCAACCGATATTTAAATCTCTTAACGAAACAAAACCAACCGATATTTAAATCTCTTAACGGAATGAAACGGACCGATATTTAAATCTCTTAATGGAACAAAACCGACAGATATTTAAATCTCTTAACGGAATGAAACGGACCGATATTTAAATCTCTTAATGGAACAAAACCGGTCGATATTTAAATATCTTAATGGAACAAAACCGACCGATATTTAAATCTCTTAACGGAATGAAACTGACTGGTATTTAAATCTTTTAATTGTGTTGATCACTCAGATGTACGTTACAGTCACTGCGGCACTGATATATATGCTAGACAACACGATAAATACAATAATAGCTAGTTATAAATAGTAAAATCTGTTATCATATCGCCCAGCCCTAAAACTTGCATTACAGGCATTATAGACATAACAGTACGACTTTTTGTAAAGCAGCTTTGAAATAAAGTGTATTGTGAAAAGTGCTATATCAATAAATTTGACTTCTAAGATAGCCTTTAATGTTTTCCAGTATAAATATCTGAACACAGTTTTACTGTAAAGCTGCATGTTCTTCTAGATGTTTCTTTGTCTGTCGATGTAGATCGGGACAAGGATTTCCCCGCTGGTTCCTCAGGAGCACGCGTCTGATCCCAGTCTGCTGCAGTCGGAGAATCACATGGCTCTGCAGTCCAGTGCGCTGCCCGTAAACTCTCTGACTCTGAATTCACGCTCGCTGAGTCTGAAACACTCCAACCGCCGCGGAGCCGAGACTCTAGGTCCACATCCGACCCAAAGCGTCCTTAGCAGCCGAACGGGGAGCCTGTCCTACGACAGTCTGCTGCGTCCGGCCGACGGCGTCCAACGCGTGGGATACCAGACGCCGTTTCTTCCCATGGATACGAGTCTATCCCGAGGTCCTGCCGCACGCAACTGCAGCCCGGTGTTCATGAATATCAGTCGGCATTCGCCTCAACACCGCGAGCCGTCGCCCGTCCGCTACGACAGCCTCCCCAAACCGATCATGAGCTCCATCCAGGAGCGTCGCGAACCCGACGAGAAGGACAAACCTCCTCTCGCTCTCGGGCCGGACGCCGGCATCTACGACACTCCCAGCAGACGCAGCCTTCCGCATGATTTCCGCGGCCCGTCGTCTCGTGGACCGACACCTCCGGCGTACGGCTCGAGGGAGTTCCTCCTGAGCAGCGCGGCGTACGGATACGGGAGCAGGTCGCATCTGTCTTCCTCCTCCTCGTCGTCGCTCACCCGCGCGCCTCGGACCGCCAGCTCGCCGCTGCACTTTAACCGCTCGCTCTCGCCCTCCATCTATCACTCTCTGGAACGACAGTCCCAACTGCCTCCGTCCACGTTCCCTTCTGCTCTTCCCACCTCCTCCTACGGCCCTCAGAAAGCTCTGGCGTTCATCAGAGGAGAGGAAAGACCCCAACCTGAACTATGAGTCACGGAAATCCTCGAAATATCAGGGAATTTTAATAGCGATTATGCAGACATGGAAAATTTCAATTCCTTGCTCAAAAGGTGTTGGGAACCCTGTCGAGATGTTGATATACCATCACTTATTCTTCCATTTAAACTACCGGTCAAATTTGCTGCTCAAGAAACATTTTCGATTATTATCAATGTTGAAAACAGTTCATATTTTTGTGGAAACTGTAATAAATGAGTTTTTTTTAACCCAAACTTTATAACAGTTTCCACAGAAATCTGAAGCAGCACAACTGTTTTCAACATTGATAATAATCATAAATGTTTCTTGATCATCAAATCATCATATCAGAATGATTTCTGAAGGATCATGTGACACTGAAGACTGGAGTAATGATGCTGAAAATTCAGCTTTGATCACAGGAATAAATTACACTTTACTATATATTCACATAGAAAACAAGTGTTTTAAATTAAAATAATATTTCACTATTTTTACTGTATTTTGCTCAAATAAATGCAGCTTTGGGTAGCAGAAGAGACTCAAAAATTGTAATTATTACATTTTAACGGTTGTGTATGTATTTTTAAAATGTATTTACAGGAATATATTGCATACTAAAATTCTATTCTATGAGCAATTATCATTTATTTAGTTTATTTTTAAAATTTTAATAACTCAAGTATGGTGCTTTAAAATGAATCAAAGCAGTTATTTGTTAATTGTATAATTAAAAGATGAATATATTTGGTTTATTTCTTTTTTTCTGAATCAATATTGTGTTTTATAATTTATTTCTTGGCTAATAAATTTTCATTTGTTGACTTCATAGTTTTGGTTTGGTGTTCTTTAAGTAAACTTTATATTATCCTCTTAAACTCGTCATGAAAGTGAAGTTGCGCTCATCTTTTCCTCTCTATTGTGCCGTATATCCGAAACGGCTTTGCAAACAAGAACAAATGTAGGGCGGGGCTTGATTTTGTCTGTGGGGAATTGATTGGATGGTTGTGGTTTGCTATTGGTGGATCTCATGTGAGTGACAGGTTGCCCCGCCCTCGTCATCAGAGAAGAGAAGAGATGCTGCAAGAGGGAGGAGAAGATATTCTGATTCAAGATTACCAGGAACATAAATTTAACACAATAATGATGTGCACCGATAAATCATTTATAATAAACACTTTAATATTCCAGAGTTGTCAATATTAGATCAGAGTTAGTCAAAGATTACACTGAAGACTGTATTTCCTTGAGCTCGGGAAGAGGACGGGAATACTGTCAGGAATATCACACACTTTATGGCAGCAGAAGCTCCCTCTGGTGTTCACTGGGATGTATTACATGTTGTTCCACTGATAAAGTTCCTTGCACATACTTTCACATCTATATCATGCATTTACAATGATATTTTCTCCCTGAGCTCCAGTTTTCTACATCATTTAGTTTGTCTATTGTTACCCAGATCAGTTTGAATTTCACAAGAGTACATGATGCGAGAAAGCACATGATCAGACAGCCATTAATATTGATGCGCCCAAATGAATAAATCATGCTGTAATCATGATTTCTGTGACTATTCACGCGCATGCGCAGTGAGTTGGAGGAGAGCGCGACCTCTCTGATTACGCGGCCCGTCCGTGTCTGATGAACTCCAGTGATCTCTTTCACCGTGAGCTCCTCTGAGCCGGTGTGAGGGAATCACTTAGCCGGCCTTTGATCAAATATTAACAGTGCTGTGCGAGCGCGCGCGCTCTGTATCGGTTTGAAAGGCTTTTATGGAGAGGTGTTTGATGTGCGCGCGCTGGGCCGGTTCGCCCGAGGTGGACTGATAACGAAGAGAACCGCCATGTTATTGGCTGAGCCGTGATGATTCTGCGTCAGTAGAAGAACCTCTAACCGCAGCATGAGCTCTGCTTCTGCACGATTATGTGTCTTGCATATCAAAGGTGGTAAAGTTCAGACGAGATGAAAATGCTGTCATGATTTGCTCCTCCTGACTGGAACAGCTTGTGCTACGACTCTGAACACAGGAGATGTGAGACTGACATCCAGATTGTCATTAATCTCTGCTTTTGTGTTTCACAGGAGACATTCAGATGAGTTCGGTGTGTGTAAGGAAGTCCATTTCTGCCACACAAGAAAAGGTCATGCTTTTGTTGCAGAGTTCGTTCTGGAGGTCAATTCAACAGATCGTGTCGTTTTTAGGCCTTTCAGGACTTCACAGTCCAGGTGTAATCTGTGTTTCAGAAGCCATGATTGATTACTGTAGATTAAGGCCTAATCCTGTATTAATTTAAACCCTGTCCAGGAAATCACCCAAAAAAGTTGAAATTATCATAGCAAGTCATAATTTTGACTTTTTGTCATAAAAATGATAATAATAAGATAAAAAGGCTAAATTATGACTTTCTATCATAATGTAAATAATATAATTTTGACTTTTTAAGTCTGAATTTCAACTTCATAAATCATAATTTTGACTTTTTGTCATAAAAATAAGATAAAAAGGCTAAATTATGACTTTCTATCATAATTTTGACTTTTTATGTCAATTTTGACTGTTATTTTGACTTTGTAATGTCATAATTACTTTTGAAAATATAATTTTGACTTTTTAAGTCAGAATTTCAATTTTATAAATCATAATTTTGACTTAGTAGTCATAATTTTTACTTTTTCAATTCACTTTTTAAGTCATAATTTAAACTTTTGTCATAATTTAGACTTTGTAATATTGTAATTATTACTTTTTAAATCATAATTATGACTTTTTAAGTCAATTGATTTTTTAAGAATTTCAACATTTTGTTATAATTTCAACTTTTTAATGTCATAAGTCATAATTTCGACTTAGTATGTCAATTTCAACATTTTGTCATATCATAATTTTGACTTTTTATGTCATAATTTTGAATGTTTATGTCATAATTGACAGAATTTCAACTTTATAAATCATAATTTCGACTTGGTTGTAATTTTTATTTGGTCAATTCAGTCATAATTTCATTTTTTTATATCAATTATTGATTTTTAATATCACAATTATTACTTTTTAAATCATAATTTACTTTTTAAGTCAGAATTTCAAGTTTTTTTGTCAGAATTTCAACTTTTTAATGTCATAATTATGAATTTTTAAGTCATAATGTCGTCTTTTCATCTTATAATTATGACTCCGTATATCATTCAGAATTTTTTTGTCATAATTATGATTTTTTTTTGGCAGAAAGTAGTTATTTGGCATTTATTAGCTTTCCTTCATTTAAAACAGCTCAGGTCTTCATGTGAAGGAGTCCAGGATCTCGTTACTCGTTACTTTAGGCTAATGTATATAATGCAGCCCTTTGAAAATCTTGCTAATTAAACAACTAAATATCTTAATTAAATGTAAATCAGTGTGACGGTTCATACAGAGACTTCTGGGAATGTCATTTTCTACCTGAAATATAAGGTGAGTCCTGCTTTTACAGAAAATTCCCACAAACATTTAATGTAAAAATGCATGAATATTCTTGTTAAATATCAATGTTCACTGATATAGTCATTCTTATATTATAATTTTTCAGTATTTTACAGTATAATTTAATGTTTTTGTAAATGTAATATAATGTACTTCTATAAAAACTGACTATATACTTTCTTAATTTGCATGTATTTATTTAGCATTTGTAAGCATTTTTCATAAATGTAAATGTAATGTTCACTGATAAGGTAATTCATGCTTTATTTTATTTCTCAGTATTTGACAGTATTTGAATGTATTGTCTTCATAAGTATATTTGTTAAGTTTGCTCACAGTCCATTGATTAAGTTTTCACCAGCATCTTCCATCATGTTTTACAGTGTTTCTCAGATTAACTGCAGCTCTTGATGAATTCAGATGTTTTATGAGCAGTAATGGATTCTCTGATGAAGATGGTGTACGGGGTCGAGGCTCGTTGCTGTCTGGCTGATTTTATGGTGGAAATGCAGTGACATTCGACTGGATTTCCACACTCTCAGTCCTGCATGATGAAATGCCTCCTGCGGTGGGGCTGAGAGAGCCGGATAAATCATCCGGCCGGATCGCTGCTCTCCAGGGGAAGTTGTCTTACATTCATTATTAATCTCAATTCAGAAAGAGTTGTTCCCTATTTATTATTCATCATAAAACCGCTCTAGGCTCTTTCCCATCACGGAGAAGCCTGAGGGAGTGTGTGTGTGTGTGTGTGTGTGACAGCGTGAACCTTCGGCCGAGTATCTGTGGAAGCTTGTGATAAAAGGTACTCGCAACTTTTTATCTAACGATTCTATTTTTCCTCAATTTATTTCTCACAAATTCGAGAAATAAAGTCAGAATTGTCCTGTACCGCAATTCTGACTTTCTTCTCAAAATTCTGACTTTTTTTCTTGCAATTGTAAGTTTATTTCTCACAATTTTGAATTTATTTTTCACAATTTTTACTTTATTTCTCACAATTGTAAGTTTATTTCTCGCAATTCTTTTTTTTTTTCTCAGAATTGTAATATAAACTCGTAAATGAAAGTAATAAAGTCAGAATTGTGAGACGTAGTGTCACAATTACTGTTTTTTTATTCCATGACAAACAAACCTCCACAAGTATCAGACTGTGAGACTCTGAATAAAGATCTGAAGTCAACATGAAACGACGTTCACAAGCTGTTTTACTCCAGGATCAGGCCAGCAGTGGTTCAGTGTTTGTGTTTCTCTCGGGCGGTGAAGGAGTTCTGTGTGATTATGTAAATGCCGCAGAGGGAGATTCAAAGGGCATCAGTGAATCTGTTTCAGAAACACATACTCCAGTATTTGTGTGGGTTCAGCCCGCGGGACTGTGGGACTGATGGAATCTGATGTTTCTGTTATTATTTCATGAAGAGCGTCACATGAACACGGTGACCAATGGGAGTCCGGCAGGTGTTCATAGATCTC